>NW_012110919.1:5047838-5080834 GCF_000951035.1 Colobus angolensis palliatus
GAAGGAAGGAAGGAAGGAAGGAAGGAAGGAAGGAAAAAGAAGAAGGAAGGAAGGAAAGAAGGAAGGAAGGAAGGAATGAAGGAAGTAAGGAAGAGAGGGAGAAAAGAAAAGATCCAGTTATTCTACCACCCAGAGGTATCCTCTATGGATTTTGGGTATATATCTTTTCAGTGTTTTTTAGTAGATCCATGTAGTATTTTTTCTGAGAGGAATCCTATTCTTAATAGGATATAAGAATATGATGCTGGGTGCTATGGTGCATACCTATAATCCCAGCACTTTGGGAGGCTGAGGCAAAAGGATCACTTGAGGCCAGGAGTTCAAGGCCAGCCTGGGCAATATAGCAAGACCTCATGTCTACAAATTTGTTTTTTTTAATTAACCAGGTGTGCTTGTGCACTTGTAGTCCCAGCTACTTGGGAGGCTGAGGCTGGAAGATCGCTTGAGCCCTAATATTTGAGGCTGCAGTGATCTATGATCATACCACTGCTTTCTAGCCTGGACAACTTTGTTTCAAACAAAGAGATACAAGTCTAATCACTTAGGTAATTTAATTTATCTCATAAGCCTGTATTTTCTTGGGGGATAAAAAAGTAATTTTAGTTCAGAGTTTCACCACCACCCTTTCCCAAGGCCCCAAAAGGACACATCTTTGTAAACCAAAAACAAAATTCTAAGCCCCATCACAACCATCTGAATGGACTTCTTCCTCAGCCAGGGCACTCTTGAAATTTAAACAGAGAGACTGGTTCAGGCCATGATAGGCAGTCGGGGTTGGACATGCTTCATTACATCTCTCCAGCATTAACATCAACACAGACTCTAAGTCAGCTGAGAAACATTGTACAACCTATTCTCTCTGAGCCCTACTACCTGAAGGCTTCCTCTGCAAATAAGAACTTTTGTGTCCACAATCGTTTATCTTAACCCAGACACTTCTTTCTATTGATCCCAGGTCTTTAGATAAACTCAACCAATTGTCAACCAGAAAACTTTTAAATCTACCTGTAGCCTGGAAGCCCCACTGCTTCCAGTTGTCCCACCTTGCTAAACAGAACCAATGTATTTCTTTTTTCTTTTTTTTTTTCTTTTTGTGAGATGGAGTCTTACTCTGTGACCCAGGCTGGAGTGCAGTGGCATAATCTCAGCAACCTCCACCTCGTGCGATTCTCATGCCTCAGCCTCCCAAGTAGCTGGATATACAGGTGCCTGCCACCACACCCAGCTAATTTTTCTGTGTTTTTAGTAGAGATGGGGTTTCACCACGTTGGCCACCCTGGTTTTTTTTTCTGTATTTTTAGCAGAGATGGGGTTTCACCATGTTGACCACCCTGGTTTCAAATTCCTGGCCTCAAGTTATCTGCCTGCCTCAGCCTCCTGAAGTGCTGGGATTACGGGCATGAGCCACTGCTCCTGGCCCAATGTATTTCTTAAATGTATTTGACTGAAGTCTCATGTCTCCGTAAAATGTATAAAACCAAGCTACAGCCTGACCCCCTTGGGCACACGTTCTCAAGACCTTCTGAGGGCTGTGTCACAGGCCCTGTTCACTCATATTTGGCTTAGAATAAATCTCTTCAGATATCTTACAGAGTTTGACTCTTTTGGTCAACGTCTTCATTCCTGGATCCAGATGCAATGTCAAGGCATCCAGGACCTGAAGCTGGGTCCTCACCTCTCATGTGGTCATCTCCTTGTCTTTCTGATCCTCTGTCTGGCTGGTGCTCAGAACACACAGTGCTGCTGAGACCTGCCTTGTTTTAACTGCTGGTCCCTCCAGGGCCCCGTCTCTTTCAGCTGTGTCCGTATCTCTCTTGAGTCCTCCTCAGTGGTAAGAAACTCAGTGAGCTTGTCCGAGGCCCTGCTGATTGCATAGCACTCTCAGATACATAGGTAAATCTACCACAACCAGGCCACGCTAGAGCCCAGTACATGCTCCCTGGTTACTGAAAGCCCTTCCAGCACACAGGCAACTCATCTCTGGGTCATTTCTTCTTCCTGATCTTACCAAGAAAATGCAGCCTTCCCTTCTACAAATGTCCATGTATTTGAGAAAAGAAAAACAGCCAGAGCAATTTGAGCTCTGTGAGGTATGCTGGCCTGGATAGACATGAGTATGAGACGTCAATCATCCTCCCGCAGTGTCCCCCACTTCAATCATCCTCCCCCAGCATCCCCTTCACTTGGCAGACAATTGTTTAAAGTTCATGTTCTTGGAATTTGTGATACAAAGAATAGCATATCATAAATAACCTAACCAATAACTTATGTTATTTTCATGTAAATTCTTGGTAAACAAATCAGGAACTACCTCTTCTTTTCCTTTAAAAACCCAGTTGTAACTGCAGCTATTTATTCAGAGTATTTATTCAGGGCGTCTTGAATCTATGCTCCTGGGTTGCAGTCCTCAGGCTTGACCCAAATAAACTCTCTATTTATATTAATTTTGTCTCAGCTTCTTCCTTTTAGGCCAACATATTCATAAGCTCTCCAATTATTTTACCCTTCCACCCAATATCTGAAGGCATGAGCCCAGGAGGCATCTGAAGAACATTTAGAAGAATCTTTCCTCTTTCTCATAGGATCTTCCAAATCTATTGTTCATGCTCTGAATTTTTATTGTAATTGTTGTTGTTCTTCCTAAGGGCTCAACTTTTGAAAGAAACAGCCAGGGCCCAGCACAGTGGCTCATTTCTGTAATCCTAACACTTTAGGAGGCTGAGGCTGAGGCTGAGGTGGGAGGATTACTTGAGGTCAGGAGTTTGAGGTTACAGTGAGCTGTGATCATGCTGCTGCACTCCAGCCTGGGTGACAGAGTGAGGCCCTCTCATAAAACAAAACAAAACAAAAGTCTTCTTGCTGTTCAGTTTAATTGCTCAGACTGAAACTGTCTTTGCGAAAATCATAACTGTGAGAAAAGTATGACAATAAAAGAAATCTGATTTAAGCAACCCCTATCTTGCCTTTAGCCTCCCAATTGCCCTTAATCATTCCTGGTCTTGGGCCAAACTAACTTTGAGAGACATTTAGTTTATAGTGTAAATGATAATAGCCCTTCCCCAGTACTAAACCACCTCTGTAAAGCTAATGAAAGACCACCAAGTTATGAGGATGAGAGGAGCCTGAATTCTGCTAAGGTGTAAATGATTACCAGCCATTAATTCTGGAGGTCACAAGATTTGCAACTTTCCCAATTACTCTTGCAGATAATATCACTCTCATAGAATCTAAGATTGGCCTTTTGAGATGTCTTCTCAGGTTTTTGCATTTCTGATGACTGATCGTTCCACCTGGACCTGCCAACAGCTCCTGTGGCTCCCACCCAGGGGGCAGACTCAGCACTCACAAGGACCATTTTCCAAACACCCATGATTGTATGCCCAGCCAATCAGCAGCACCCATTCCCTGGCTGGCCACACTATCCTTGAAAAATCCTAGCCTCTGAATTTTTGGGGAGACTGGTTTGAGTAATAAAACTCCAGTCTCCTGTTCAGTTGTCTCTGCATGAATTAAACTCTTTCTCTATTGAAATTCCCCTGTCTTGATAAATTAGCTCTATTTGGGCAGTGGGTGAAATGAACCTGTTTGGGTGATTGCAAGGCAAAAACTCAAAATGGCCTCATTTGAAGAGTGGAAGGGCCACAGGAGGAAATGAAAAAGTGGGAAAGGAGAAGAACACCAACTGCAATTTTAGAATGGGGTCCCTCCGGTTGTGCTTATAGGACGGTAGCTCCTGCATTACTCCAGGAGTTGGCTAGCAACAGGTGAAGGTGGCAACAGGCATATATCTGGAGGAGGTGAAAAGTAGAGTGACATTTGCTCTAATCAAACATAAAGAAGGAAAGAGCTTTCTAAGAGAGGCTAAGGTGTCCCTTGGGTGTTGCTTATACCTAAGTCCTGCTGTTGAAGCCATTGTTTATGTAGATGCAAACACACAGGCACTTCCCTGGTTCTAGACTTTGCCCTCTAGAGCCCAGAATAAAGGTGTCCATCCATGAAGAACCAAGTTTTCTTATCTCTCACCCTCACTGTGGGGATGGAGTGGAGGCAAAGGAAAGGGAGGAGAAAAGGAAAGCCCTTGAGTGCAATAATCTAGAGAGAAATATACTTTTTACCAGCAATGTAAATATGATTTATGTGACCCCTCCTAGCTAGGCTCCTTTTATTTCCTTGAATTGGAAATGCAGACCAGAGGTTTGTACTTATCTTCTGTCCCAGAAGGCGACTCTCTTGGTAGATGAAGGTTTGGTATTGGTCCAGGATCTGAGGTAGAGATCACAGCCTTGAGACAATGCCAAGGCAGCCAATTAAGAAGGTGTTGACAATACTTTCCAGGAACAATTTTCTAGATGTTTAACTTTGACCAAAGGTTTAAGCTTCTAATAATCCCCAGGAAACACACATTTTCCAGGGAATAGTGCCTGGACTCTTAAGAACTTCCAAGAAACTTGGATTCTCAGAAGAGTGCAGCCACCAAGCACACACACCCATTCAAGAGCTTTATGGAAAAAACAAAGGCGATATAAACTAGATTTTCTCACATGCCCTGGGAGAGTTGGACAAGTAAAGTCACAAAAGAAGCCAATTAGGCCACTACATTGTCCTTGGGAAACTAGAACTTACCCTACCCTCCCTTCCTTTAGCCACTGGCCATAACAAGGTTGGGAAGCCAAAGTCTGTCAGCCCAAATGGTTCAGGTTAGTGCTGGTCAGGCCTTGCTTCCTTCATCTGCGATTTTCTTGGCATCCTTGCTCAGCTGAATTTCACTCAAAATTATTACAGTCTAGCTACTAAAAGCTGAAGTGTGTATGCCCATCAACCCAGTGACCTCACTGGAAGCCCTGCTAGGTAAGCATCCATCTCCATCTTACAGATGAGAAAACTAAGACTCAGAGAAACTAACGGATTTGCCCAAAGTTCAGTAGCAAGTACAAATTAGAGTCTGGTTTTTCTGATTCACACTTGAGAATTTCCAAGACTAGGTAAGAGCTACAGAAGACCTTGACTGGGGTGCTGGGGAGGGTCCTGCTGCTCCTAGCATTAATCCTTCAGTGACTACATCCTGGGGTGGTCTGGAATTGGCTGGAGTGGGAGCAACAGAAAGGAGGCATGTGGAGGTCTTGGGACAGCAGCCTTTTATTAACCCTCACAGAAGTGTTTCTATAATTTTACAGCCAGTGCCGCCAACATGGTGCCCAATGACTAAATATCAGCCCAGTCATAATTATATTAATTGAGAAATAGAATAATGGGATAAAGATGGGAAGAATCAACTCCATTTGGGTGAGAAGTGGAAGCATTAACAACAGGGTCCGCCAGACCATCAGAACCACAGAGGGGAAGGGAAGGGCATTTCAGGGAGAAAGAAGAGCACAAAAAGGCTGGAGGCAATACATGAGAACAGGGCCTACAACCTGTTTTCTGTGGTCAACTAAGGAGGTGAAGTTAGGGGTTCAGAGGGTGGGAAGGTCAAACATTTATGGCAGATGAGACTGGAGGGACATAGAGATCTGGTACATGATGTCTTGACTGGGAATTCTGGTAAAACCATGTTTTGTTCCCCCATGCTGTTCTCATGTTAGTGAGTGAGTTCTCTGAAGAGCTGATGGTTTTGAAGTGTTGCACTTCCTTGTTCTCTCTCTCTCTCAGACATGTGGACATTCTTGGGTTATTTTTTCACTCTACAGTATAAATTATTGAATCTTCGAATAAAAATTTTAACCAAGTGTTATGTATAATGAACATTTTCATCCCACAAAGACCTCCATTGCGTCCTCAGTGCCTCACATGCCCGCTGAGGCACAGGGTCCCACTGGCCACTTCCTACTGGGCTTGTCTTACAACTGCATCACCTCCCAATAATCTTGCTGGAACTGAATTTCTTTGCAAAACACCAGTCTGCTTAGGTGAGTGCCTGACTTTTGCCTACATATTCCCAGGCCTCTTCCCTGGGGCTGGATACTTACTACTCCCCTTTTTCAACCAGGGGCTTCAGATTTGCTGTGAATGGAAATATCATTCAGAATCACACCACGAATTCCCTTTAACACCCCCTTTCACCTGGATTCCCACTGCTTCCGTTGATCTGCTGATTTGGATTCCCTTATATTACCAAGGCCTGCAGGTAGGACACCTGAGATCAACATGGGTGCTCTAAAATGTGCTTCCTGCTGTTCCCCTCAGGGGTCAGGTGCCATAACCACGTGAATTTCTTCAAGTCTCCATTCCTGTCTTACAGAATCTCAAATATCCCGTGTCCTGCTCTTTCCTGTCCCCCCTTGTTAATGGAGAGCCATCATGCATTGTGCAAGAGTCCCATGATGTGATAACAACAAAGACAAGCAACTTAAGTCCTGCTGATCTCTACAAGATGTCCAACTCTCAGTGCAAATGTTTAGACAGGTTTGGTCTTCACGAATTTGATTGCTCTTGAAAGAGAGGATATATAATGCTCTAGACAACTAAATGGAGACACATTCTCAGTGCAGGCAGGGATCTGCTAAGGGGGTCTACTAAGTCCTTGTATCAGTCCGTTCTCACACTGCTATAAAGATACTACCTAAGACCAGGTAACTTACAAACAAAAGTGGTTTTATTGACTCATAGTTCTGCATGGCTGGGGAAGCCTCAGGAAACTTACAATCATGGCAGAAGGAAAAAGAGAAGCAAGCACCTTCTTCATAAGGTGGCAGGAGAGAGACAGAGAGAGAGAGAAAGAGAGAGAGAGAGAACAAGGAAGTGCAACACTTTAAAACCATCAGCTCTTCAGAGAACTCATTCACTATCATGAGAACAGAATGGGGGAAACTGCCCCCGTGATCCAACCACCTCCCCCGACACGTGGGGGCTACAGCTGGAGATCAGATTTGGGTGGAGACACAGAACCAAACCATATCAGTCCCTATCTATTTTAACAGATTTTTTTCCTGCTCATTTTAAACCCTGGTGACCTAGGTTTATCAATTCAGAGTAGAAATAAGGCATAGTAGAAAAAGGTCTTGATGGTTGTGAGGACTGAATTCTAGTCTTGACCATACAGATCTTAAGCAAGCTGGGTTACTCAACCTCAAATACGTTCTCCTTCTATAACTTTAGTTTCCTTAGCCTTAATAGGGGACTGGGGGCTTGACACCTTACTAAGGTGATGATTCTCATTCTTCTAGTGCTTGCAGCACACTTTCAAATAAAAGAATGTGGATAGCACAATTGGAAACTTTAAAAGACTGAAAACAATATAAAAATGTCAGCAGTCACTAAGTACAATGGTAACTATAATACAACAGTGTCTTCCAGTTACCATAAAATTATCCACAGTTACGGCTTGATAGCTGACCAGCTTCACTACTTTATGGGTTCTTTGAATGGAACAGTTTACAGCCCTGACCATACTCTGTTATATACCCCAAAGTCAGAGGTTTCCCACATTCTGGAAGCTCTGCAATCCTTCGTTAGCCTTGGCTTCACATCACACCCGTATCCCATAGAGCATATTTGTTCCAAGTCATGCAATCCACACATCTCAATGTTGTATCAGACACACAAGTTGAAATCATATGAGGACTCAGATGAACCCAGACTGGTTTTATATATTAACCAAATTTGGGCTAAATATTAAAGATGACTGCTCCAAGGGCATGCCAGCTAAAAAGTTTTATAGTTCTATGAATTAAAACAATACAACATTTTGAGAAAAGCAAATCAAGTTGAGGTAGAGTATTTAATTAAGACATTGAGTCTATGTCAGTTAAAGAAAGAAATCCTTGTTGATAAGACTGAGGACTTAAAGGGGCCCCAGTGAACCTACAGAGTTTGAAGGGCATTGTCAGGAAAATGAATGGAATAAATCACACAGAATATGGGTAGTAATGAGACAGAAGTTCAGCTTCTCTCTGTTTCTAACAGGTATACATTTTTCAGAAAGTGGCATTTAAAGTTTTTCTTTCGTAGTAGGAAGCAATTATTTTTTATGTTCTTAGAGATTATTATTTTGGGGGTACTAAACTATTGGCTTCATTGTATTCCTATAAATTATTTTTCATTTCCTCTAATGCCCTTTCCAAACATCTGTTGGTTTATTGTTCTGGGCACAGAAAATTAGAATCAGTCTAGTAGTTGCATAATACAGATTCAGATTCGTTTGTGAAGGAATGGAAAAGATCAAAGCATTTCAGAGCCAGGCAGCAAATGGATCAAAGGAAATCCTTATTTCATATCCTATATGGTGTGATTTATCTTTAAATATCAGAAAATGGACATTTGGAGTTTATATTATTATCATAAAAATACTTTTTTGCTTCTGAGAAAACAAGCTACCCAGCTAACAGCCTGTACTTGTGCCAAGAAATGAGGTGGGTGTGAGTAATGAGGATGGTGATTTTTCTTTTCCTCTCTAGTGAGCCTCATTCGATGGGTCAATGAGTTTACTTTAGTGTTTTCTCTATGCCAGACATATGCTCAATGCTGGGGACACAGAGATGACTGAAAACAGACAAGGTCCCTGCCGGCATCTAGACCAGCTGGGAAGACAGCCAACTGTGAAAGCAATTGCCTTAAATTGTAGTGAGTGTTACAACCAGGAGCGTAGACACACAGTGGAAGGCCCATAAAGGGAGATTTAACCTGGCCCAGACATCTGGAACACCTCAGTGAATGAACACCTGGGGGACAAGCAGAAGTTAACAAGTGAAGTCTGGGCCATGGAAGAGTGGGTCACAAAGAAATGAGATAAGGAGGGCATGATTCCCAGCAGGAAGTGAGTAACAGTTCAGTCTGGGTGAAAGACAGAATACATGATGATATTGTAAAGATGCTAGGACTGAGAGGGAGGCAGTAGACAGGCCACACAGGGCCCCGGAAGCCATATTAGTTTGTCTAGGAACAATGGGAAATCATTGGGAGACTTTAGAAAGGATGCTAGCATGAGTGGATTTGTGTTTTTGAAGAATCTGGAGAGGACTGGTAAAGGTGTATATGTCTGTGTGTGTTAACACAGACTTTTACCAATCCTGTCTGAGCTGTACATGCTCACATAGGCAATCAGATAATCTGTCTACAAAGCCATTTTCCATTTCCATTATCCATCCACAAACGTGATGGCTTTCAGTTGAGGAACTGAAATAGGGTTCTCCACTTAAATAAGATGAGTGAGTAGGGGTTCCCTGCCAATAGTAGGGGCTTGATTTCCATTTCGCAGATGTAGAGAGACAGTTGGTTCTTCAGTAGCAGTATATTTATTACAACACTGTGCCCATGGCAGGTGTTTGGCCAAAACTACCTCCAGTGCACTGCCTGGCATCTGTCCTCCTCCTGAGAATCCCTCTGGAGGCACCTTGCTTCTTTCTTTCTACTCTTCCTTTTCTTCCCCTCCAGATCTGCAGACTTCACCAGCCCTAGGCAAGGGGCAATATGGACAACATTCGTGTTTGGGCTCCAAGCCACTTTTCTTCCATCTGACTTCTTTCCATTTTATAGCATTCTCATCTCTCCAGTTACACCAACTAGCCCCACATCTCTAAATATTATCAGAAGTCTTTGAAAATGACCCAGAGCATTTTTTTTTCAGCTTCTCCAAGTTGTCTATCTCCTCACTTCTTCTGACCCCTGTTACGGTTGTGTGAAAACTAGCATTACAATATTTCTGTTCCGTCTATACCTGATTACCATAAAGTGCAATGACTATGCACATCACTGTGTTGGATTAATTTGGGCTAAGCTTTATTGGTCACTATGTCATACTCACGTGGTTACTGATGTAACCTGGCTGTTTTTATACACTGTGATCAAAATCTAGGGCAATGATCATGATCAGGGTATAGAGTAGGGGCCAGTCTGCATCATATCTCAAAAACTGTGAAGTATTAAGATGACTGTTGGGCTTCTATTAAAGGTAACTGTTGGGTGGGCGTGGTGCCTCATGCCTGTAATCCCAGCACTTCAGGAGGCCAAGTCGGATGGATTACCTGAGGTCAGGAGATTGAGACCACCCTGACCAACATGAAGAAACCCCGTCTCTACTAAAAATACAAAATTAGCCAGGTGTGGTGGTGCACGCCTGTAATCCCAGCTACTCAGGAGGCTGAGGCAGGAGAATTGCTTGAACCTGGGAGGTGGAGCTTGCAGTGAGCCCAGATCGCGCCACTGCACTCCAGCCTGGGCGACAGAGCGAGACTCCATCTCAAAAGAAAAAAAAAAAAGAAAGAAAGAAAATCCAAATGCCTGCCCCGTGCACTGGAACTTTGGTTAACAGCACAAGGAAGAGAGCTTTTAGAGATAATACTTAATGATGCTGTACAGTGTCCCCTTAGTCTCTGAGGTTCTTATCCGAAGTAACCCAAAGAAGAGAGATAAAAAGGAGAGAGCAGGCTCCCATTTGGAAGTCAAAAAGGCATATAAAGGCATTATAATCTCTTAGGAGTACACCCTCTCCTAAATTCCAGGGCCTTGGCAGGGAAAACACTGATATTCATGGCAACCAAAGAAAATGACCATATCAACTGAACCACAAGGACACAGCAACAGCAGAGATCAAGAGGGACAGTGGCAGTTGGACTGTAGCAGTAGTTACAGAGGAAGGGAGTAAGCCACACAAGCAATTCTGGAATAGAGGGAAATGGCTTGAGGGCCTTGCAATTGCAATGAGCTCCTGGGGTTGAAGCTTAGGTTCACTCACATTGTGACTACCTCATTTACACACCACCTATGTGTCAGGCACAGTGGCTGTGTTGGCCTAGGCCAGGGGTCAGTGAACCTTTTTTGTATAGCGCCAGGTAGTAAATATTTTAAGTTTCATGAGCCATAAGGTTCCTATCACAACCACTTAACTTTGCTGTTGTAGTGCAGACACAACCACAGACAATAAATAAACAATGATTTGCTTATTGAATGTGTTCCAATAAAATTTTTCTTATAGAAACAGATGGTGGGGCACATTTGGCCCATGAGTCTGTTGAGGCTCAGAAAATGATCCCCAGTGTGAAGGCCTCAGGAACAGCCACAGAAGTAAAGTCTCTTCTGGACCTTCTCCTGCCCTCCTGTCTCTTGCACCTCATTCTCCCCGAGGTTAGCCATAGAAATGAGAATTCCTCTTCCCCAAGGTAGGTTACAGAAGCCAGAACCCCTTCTCCAAAGCCAGCCACAAAACCTAACAATATTACTCTAACTTTCTCCCTGCCTTTTAGTGTGGGAGTTGGCCATGAAGAAATTCTCTGATCTGCCTTGTCTGATTGTAGGTGTTAAGCCCCCCATTCCAGAAAGGGTCCTGTCCCATATCCAGGAAGAAACAATGCTGCACAAAGAGGCCAGGAAGAACCTCAACAGACAGGCCTTGCTGGGTCTCCCCACTCAGTCTATTCCCGTTAGCTCTTACCCTTTTTATACAGTTGCAGGTCTACACAGCTGTCCATTTTTCATCAAACTAAAGCATAAAAATGGACAGTTTTCCCCATATATTTGGGTCGTCACTCTGAAGGATCCCATGTCGCATAAAACTATGATTAAATCTTTTGTTATGAGTTTCTCTTGTTAACCTATCTTTTGTTAAAGGAGTGTTGGCCATGACCCTTATGACGGGGAGGAGAGGGACCACTCCCTTTCCACCCTTAAAGGCCAGAGTTTGCCAACCCCTGATTTACAGGAACAAAGTGTGCTAGTCATCTTGTTGCCTTTCAGATACAGTCCATAGACTCCTTCTACCCTGCCCTTTATTCCAAGAGGCTGCCCTCTGCAGACTGTGTCACCCAGGCTCCTTGCCTTCTGGCTCCTGGTTAGGCTTGGGTAATCAGAAGCATGGGCAATGGATCAGAAGTTGGGAGGAGAGAGGGGTGGAGGAAAGTCGTCGCTCTACACCCTGCCTCCTGGGTTGGGCTGTGGCAGTGGCTGTGCTTGTCTATATCTGGTCACAGCTCTGCCTGGTGGCCCATACCCATGGCTACACCTCTCACTCAGTTCCCTTAACAGTTCCCACCTCATTCACCTTCAGCCCTAGGGGCTTGGAACTAGTGTCCCCCTGTTCCCAGCCCTGCATGCTTCTCCACTCTTTGTTTCCCTTCATTAAACTCTCTTCAGTTGCTCCTTTGAGTGTGCCGTGGATTCCCTGCCAGACAGTGTTTGAATATGCCCTCATATACATTCACTGTTTTTAGATGTAACAGTATTGTTCCAACCTCAGATCCAGGACGGGACATGTAATCTAGACATGGCCAATTAGAGCACTGAATCACCCAAGCCACAGTAGTTGGTTCTGGAATGTTCACACAAACCAAGTTGTTTCTTTTTTCTTTTCTTGGTCTTGCTCAGTCACCCAGCCTGGCATGCAGTGACATCATCTCGGCTCACTGCTGCAACCTGCGCCTCAAGGGCTCAAGCGATTCTTGTGCCTCAGCCTCAGAGTAGCTGGAATTACAGGTGTGCACTACCATGCCTGGCTAATTTCTGTATTCAGGTTTTTCAATTGGAGGAAATACTAATACTTATATAGAAGCCACCAAGAAGTGCCATCTATACCACTGGATTTGAACCTAGAAGAGTAAATTTGAAGCTTCCAGAAGCTACTATGTAAAGCCTGAGGACAAGGCCCAACATGAAAGAAGGCAAAGTCCAGAGGTGGCCTTGTTTGAGTCCCTGCAACTGGCTGAAGCTAGCTCTACTCCTCAATGATTTGTCAATGAGACAGTATTTTTTCCCTCAAGAAATTCTGTCACTTGTAATCAAAAGCGAAACTTATTTTTAAAAAGACAAAACTCTTAACCACTTGACACCAATGTATTACATTCTCTGGATTATCTAAGCAAGGGACCAGTCCGATGTCATCTTTGGATTAGATACATACTAAGGCAGTGTAGTTAAACCCCACTGAATTTCAGGAGGGATAGAAGCCAGAGAGTAAGTTTACTATCAACCCACTTCCAAAAGGAAATGGCAGGAGTCCAGCAGCATCGTTATATTCGCAGTCTCCCATGCCAGGGAGAAACATCTCCCAAACTCAAATTCTACCCACTTTGACACTTGAAAAGTAAAACATCTTCATGCGAATGAATGGGGAGATGGGTGTGATTGCTGGCAGGGCAACAATGAGTTGAAGCTTGCTGTTTATTAACTGTTGTAAACAAATTATGAATTTGTGCCAGTAGCCAAAGAGACAACTGGGCATAATAAATATTAATTTCAAAGAGATCATCTAACAAACTACCTAAAAGATCCATTGTGGACTCCAAGGGTGTTAATTATGTGAGACCTTGGAGTCTATTCATTAATTCATTCAGGATTGTGTTGAGTGAATGTCAGCCTGGTGCAGTACAGGGCTGGCAAATTGTTTCCATCTCTTGTGCTAATTGTGGTTATAGCTGCTCAGTGGGCTGTGTTGAAAAAGACTGTGAGTCCAAATCTGGGCTTCATGAGAAAGAGTATCGTGAAGAGTATCTTCATGATACTCTACATTAGAGGCGTCTTCTGTGAAAGTGGAACAAAGGAGTGTCCGAGGTATTTGTCATTCCTGCAAGGTGAAAAAGGCCTTATCTGGAGTGAGAAGGAGTAGATTTGGGGTAAATCATTTCCATCCTATGTGTCTTTATTTCCTTAAATTTGTAAATCGAGGAAGTTCATCCAATAATTTATAAGGTTCTTCCTTCCTACTTTTATTTATTTATCCATTATTTTATCTGTCCTTGCATTTGCGGTGATTTCTCACCTTGTGAATGCTTTCCTCCCTAGCATAGAAACCCAAATCTCATTTTCCTAGCCTCCTATGTAGTAAGAATACAACCATTGAATCTAGGTCCATCAATCAGCTACATCTGTTCTAAATTTGTTTAGAACATTATGTAGGACATGAGAATATTTCACCCCAAAATATGACTGTAGGAGACCAGAATGTGTACCCCAAATATGCCTCTTTATCATAAGGATCATTTTGAGCTGATTATTTTGGGAGACAGTAGACATAGGAGAAGCTCTGAAAATAGAGTAGAAGTTACGCTATTGTAAGATAAATTTACATCTATAAAGGAAATCTCCATCGTAAGGGTGTCTCCTCTCTGTACCAGAAGGAGGATGAGTCTAAGTTACTAAAAACTCTCATCAATAGAGAAGGCAACTTAAACACGGTAAGGTTTTTTTGTATAGTTACCCTTGTTTAAGGTGCTTTTCCTCCCTCTAACTGCGTAGGAACTTTCTTTCTTTCAGGGAATGGTATTTAAGCTTGAAGTCAAAGCTATAATACTTCTTGAGATTGATTCAAAAGCTTTGAGACATTTCCTGTATTATTTCATTTGTGTTGCTAGAAAGGAATACCTGAGGCTGGGTAATTCATAAAGAAAAGAGGTTTGTTTGGCTCACAGTTCTGCAGGCTGTACAAGAAGCATGGCACCAGCGCTTGCTTCTGGTGAGGGTCTCAGGCTGCTTCCACTCATCGTGGAAGGGGAAGGGAAGCAGGCATGTGCAGAAATCACATGGTGAGGGAGAAAGCAATGGTGGTGGGGGAGGTACCAGGCTCTCTTTAACAACCAGTTCTCAAGGGAACTAATAGAGCAAGAACTCACTTATTACGACAAAGATGGCACCAAGCCATTCATGAGGGATCTACCCCATGACTCAAGCAGCTCCCATTAATCCCTACCTCCAACATTGGGATCAAATTGCAACATGAGGTTTGGAGGCAATACACATTCAAACTATAGCATTCCCCGTGAAGGATCCCAGGGAATTTCGGCACTCTGGTATGCTAATTGTAAAAATTAAAGGCCCTTTGAGATCAGCAAATGCTGGGAGACACTTCACACTGATAATGCCTTATTTACCTTAAGACCAGCCGTGCCAAATAGAATACAATTACCTTCCATTACCCTCCCCTGAATCTGGTTATCTATCATAAGTAGAAGACTGAAGAATCTACAACTGGATGAACTTCTTCACAAGACAATATCTAATTCTAAAGACAATCATTTACAGGCTTATTTCTGTCCCTTGGTTCATTCATTCTCCCTAAGAAACATTTTACTACTCCTCAGAAGAATTGCCTACCATTCTCCATCCCTCCTCTCCCCCTTACAAAGAAAGGTGTGTAATCATCTGGACCTCATTACGTATTTGGGTAATCACGCTTCTGTGATTTTCCCTTGTGTATTTTAAAATTAAATTTGTATTCTTTTGCTCCTGCTAATCTCCTTCTTATCAGTTCATTTTCAGTGAACCTTCAGAGGGTGAAGGGGAAGCTTTCCTTCTTTGACCCTACACCTGAATATCTCCCATGTATACATACATGAGGTATACATGTTACTAAACTTTGTTTTTCTCTCATTAATCTATCTTTTGTTACAGCAGTCCATTCCAACCAAGAGCTCAGAAACGGTAGAGGAAAAATTAATTTTTAACTCCGCTACGCTAGTGATGGTGCACAGAGTCCATCTGGCAAGGATAAAGGCAGAGACATTCTGTTCATTAAAGCAGCAGTGATAGGGTGGGCTCCGGTGGCTGTCCCCAGCGGGGGGCAATGATGACTTCACTGAGCAGCTCTGCAGCACAGGTGGGGGCATTGTTCCTGTCTGCCAGCAGCTAATCCTTTGTCTCTGGGCCTCCCTTGGAGCCCTTCAGCTGTTTAATTCTTTCTGAAGTAAACTCATTTTACTGCTGAAATGAATCAGAGTGGATTTCTTTGTCTTCAAGGAACTCAAAAACTTATGATCGGGACTACGTGCCTTCAAATAGAATTTATTCTCCCTTAAAGATGAAAAAATTACACTAATTCTGTTTTATAAATTATGAAGAGGATACTTAGCTAATGGTTTTCAAAATGTATTTTATTGCAATTATCAGCAGGATAATTGTTGCAAATGGATAAATATGTGTTATAGAGAGGTTATTCTCACTTTTATCGTCTTCATTGTGCTAAGTGCACTAGAGAAAATGTAATTCCTTCAGTGTTTATATGTCCCAGCTTTACATTGAGAGAAGAAACCCTCTTCTTAATCATTGCTAGTGTGATTTTCAAGAGTTTGCAGGAGCACTTTGGTAGGATTTTATAGTTTTAGTAATTCCTTTAATTTTCTTTTTTTTTTTTTTTTGAGGCGGAGTCTCGTTCTGTCGCCCAGGCTGGAGTGCAGTGGCCAGATCTCAGCTCACTGCAACCCGGGTTCACGCCATTCTCCTGCCTCAGCCTCCCGAGTAGCTGGGACTACAGGCACCCGCCACCTCATCCGGCTAGTTTTTTGTATTTTTTAGTAGAGATGGGGTTTCACTGTGTTAGCCAGGATGGTTTCGATCTCCTGACCTCGTGATCCGCCCGTCTCAGCCTCCCAAAGTCCTAGGATTACAGGCTTGAGCCACCGCGCTTGGCCTAATTCCTTCAATTTTCTAATGAAGATTAGAACTAAGTATCTCATAAGGATAAATGGCCACAGCAAAGAAACTCACTTTACTAATTTGCCTTTATGGAGTGTTTCTTTAAAGGGTGAAAGAAGTTCTTGAGACTTACCCCAAATTCTGTGTACAAGAAAGATTACATTGTTTTATTTTCTTGAATGAATCAAAATTCCCCCCTACCTCCAGTCCACCATACTAAGGAAACATAGGTGTTTAGTGACTTGTTGTAGGGTAGTGGGGCTTAAAAGGGCTTTACCTCCTTCATGTTATCCATCAACAACCATCCTCCCACTTTTCAAATAGACAATATGCAAAAGTGGTATTTATATGCAAATTCGATCTCCTTCTTTGTAAACTGATTGCTGTCCTCAAGGTCTTCCAGTGTTGAAATTATGGAACCTAAACAATTAAGTTTATTCCTTCTCTTGTCCTCCCTTAGAAATTTCTGGTGTCTTACAGCAGCACAAAGACTTACTGGATACAACTTCTAATTTTGGCCATGAGAGAAAAATAGATACCAGACTTGCCTTCCCACTTTAATGTATTTTTGTGTCCAACTGTAATGTTGGACACAATATATGAAGAATTGGCTTTCAGGCATTATAAAACAGACAATAGAGGAATATAATTCTTAAGAGAAGAAAAACACACAAAGAGCTTCCCATTCATCTCCATGAAAATTCAATTTATGAGAAAAAAATTAAATTAACCAGAGGCACATTGCAAATAAAGGCAAAGGGAAGTGGAACCCAAAGAGAAAAAAGCGTTTTTCTGGGCAAAGTAAAGAGCGATCAGAGTTCAGAAATGCTGAGGCTGCTTGGAATTTTCAAGGTAGGATACTTGAGAGGAGAAAGTCCCAAATTTTGAATATGGGTTTCCTTGAGTCTTTAACTGAGTACTAAGCTGCATGTGTTCAGGGTTCTCTGATAGAGAACAACTACTAGTAGAGTATGAGCTGAGTAAGTGGTTCAAGATATTCCAGATTTGATAAACCAGAGGGTAAAGACTTCACTAAAAATCCGCAGCAATTAGTTGACCATTACAATAACCAAATGTTAGAAGTAGGGCTACTCTAGTCCTAGAGTAAGAACAACTTTAGACTTACCCAATAAAGCCTAAAATCAAGCTCTGATTGCCTTAAACCATTTGTGCTACTGTAACAAACCATTTGTGCTACTGTAATTAAACATCTGAGCCTGGATAACTTATAAAGAAGGGAAGTTTATTATTCACAGTTGTGGAGGCTGAGAAATCCAAGATCAAGGTACTAGCAGGTCAGTATGTGGTGAGGGCCCAGTCTTTTCTTCCAAAATGGCATCTTATTGGCTTATCCAGAGCGGAGGAACACTGCATCCTTACATGGCAGAAGAAAGGGAAAAAGAGGGCAGAATTCTGACTGAAGACCCTTCTATAAGGACCTAATCCCATTAATGAGGGAGGAGTCCTCATGACCTAATGGCATCTTAAAGACCGCACCTCTTAATGCTATCACACTGGCTATTAAGTTTCAACACATAAATTTTGGAGGGGACACATTCAAACCATAGCACTGACAGACCAAGTGAAGTTGCAAGTAAATTAACTGCTAGTAAGACTAAAACTCAGCATTAATTAAAGGAGGACTGTCAACCAAATAGCATTCTAAAAATTCAGCACACAATAACAAATTACTAGATAAACAAATAAGCAGGAAAATGCGTTAGATATCCAGGAGAAAAAAGCAGTCAATACAAACAGATCCAGAGTTGACAGAGATGTGAGAATTAACGAGTCAGGACTTCAAAACAGATATAATGAATGTATTCAAGGATTTGTTAAAATATTGACATAGGCCAGGTGCGGTGGCTCAAGCCTCTAATCCCAGCACTTTGGGAGGCCGAGATGGGCAGATCACGAGGTCAGGAGATCGAGACCATCCTGGCTAACACAGTGAAACCCCGTCTCTACTAAAAAATACAAAAAACGAGCCGGGCGAGGTGGCGGGCACCTGTAGTCCCAGCTACTTGGGAGGCTGAGGCAGGAGAATGGCGTAAACCTGGGAGGCAGGGCTTGCAGTGAGCTGAGATCCGGCCACTGCACTCCAGCCTGGGCGACAGAGCGAGACTCCGTCTCAAAAAAAAAAAAAAAAAAAAAAAAGACATAGTGTATAGAAGAGAAATCTAAACAAGGAAATGGAAATTATAAAAAAGAACAACTATAAATTCCCAGAGTGAAAAATGCAATATGTGAAATAAAAAATTATCTGGATGGACTCAATGGCAGATATGCCATTGCAGAAGAAAAGTTCAGTAAACTTGAAAATCGGTTAAAATAAATTATCCAAATTTTGAAAAAGGATTTTAAAAATAAATACAGCTTTAGTGACCTGTGGAGCCATGTCAAGAAGTCTAACACATTAGTAATTGTAATTCTAAAAGGAGAGAAGAGAAAAACTGGGAAAGAAAAATACATTTGAAGAAATAATAACTAAACTTTTTCCAAATGTGATGAAAAATAACAACTGCAAGCCTCAAAAACCTGAACAAATTCCAAGTGGAATAAGCACACAGAAAACTATTTCTAGTCATATCATCATCCAATTGCTGAGAACAACAATGAAACAAAACAAAATATTCTTAAAGGGATAAGTTATCACAGGAGAAAAATAAAAAAAAGCACTAACTTCTCCTCAAGATCAATGCAAACCAGAGAACAATGGAATCACATTTTAAAGGCTAAAATGATAGGGACACCCTATCAACCTATAATTCTATATTCAGCAAAAATACCTTTCCAAGATAAAGTAGAAATAAAGATATTTCCATAGAAACACATGTTGAAAGGATTCATTACAATAGACTACACTACAGAAAATGTTAAAAACAGATCTTCAGGTTGAAATAAAATGATAACAGAAAGTTGGGTTGGGTGTGGTGGCTCATGCCTGTAATTCCAGCACTTTGGGAGGCCAAGGTGGGCAGATCACTTGAGGTCAGGAGTTCGAGATCAGCTTGACCAACATGGTGAAATCCTGTCTCTACTAAAAATACAAAAATTAGCCAGGCATGGTGGTGTGCACCTGTAATCCCAGCTACTTGGAAGGCTGAGGTGGGAGAATCACTTGAAACCAGGAAGCAGAGGTTGCAATGAGCTGAGATCAGGCCACTGCCCTCTAGCCTGGGTGACAGGGGGAGACACCATCTCAAAAAAAAAAAACAAAGCAAAAACAAAAACAAAAAACAGAAAGTTGAATCTACATGGAATAATGAAGAACACTAGAAATGCTAAACATGCAGGCACATATATAAAATATATTCATTGTTTTTTAATTTGTTTAAAAGACAATTGACTATGTAATATATAAATAATAATGTATTGAGGTGGTTTGTAACATATACAGGAGTAAAATATCTGACAATAACAGCAGAAAGGACAGGAGGACATAAAGGAGTGTATATTGTATAACCATACTGTGTATACATGAAGTAGTATATATTAAATTCATAGTAGACTAGAATAAATTAATGGTGTATATTGTAGTTCCTCTTAAAAATACAAAATAAACAGGTGTAGCTAAAAGTTAATAAAGAAGATAAATAAAATACTAAGAAATATTTGTTTAACCCAAATTAAGGCAAGAAAGAAAGAACAGCTCTAAGGACAAATGTGTCAAAAAGAACAGAAATAGCAAAATGATAGGGTTAAATCCTATGTTTTCAATAACTACATTAAGACAAATGGACTAAACACTACAATCCAAAGGTAGAGACTGTCAAGCTAGATAAAAGCAGGGCACAAATATATGTTGTTTAAAAGAGACATGTCCTAAACATAAAGATGCAGATTAGTTAGATGTTAAATTTGGGGGAAAAAATATGCCATGCAAATACTCATTGCAGTAAAGCTAGAATGACCATATTAATTTTAGACAGTAGATTTCAGAGCAAAGAATATTGTCAGAGATAAACAGAAATTCTTCATAACTGGGTCAATTAATCAGAAATCTATAATAATTCCAAATAAGCATACACCTAATAACAGCTTCAAAATACACAAAGTGAAAATCTGACAGAACTAAAGAATGAAGTAGATGAGTCCATAAGTATGATTAGAAATTTTAATACCTTTTTCTCAGTACTTTAAATTATACAGAGTAAGTTGTCTGATTACCCAGAATTAAGTTACAAATCAGTAACAAAAAGATATCTGAAAAATCCACACATCTTTAGAAAGTAAGCAATATACTTCTAAATAATCCATGGGTCAAAAAAGAAATCATAATAAAAACTTTAAAATATTTCAAAATGAATGATAATGAAAGTACGATATGTTAAAACATGTGGGCTGCAGCTAGAGAAGTGGTGAGAATGAAATTTAGAGTTTTAAATGCTTTATTGAAAAAGATATTTAAAGTCAGTGATCTGAGCTTCTATTTTAACAAGCTACAAAAAAGGGCAAATTAAACCTAAAGTAATGAGAAGATAAGAAATACAGAGCAGAGAATAATGAAAAATAAAAGCAAGTAATAAAATTGACATACCCCTAGCAAGACTGATTGATAATAAAAAGGAAACACAAATTACCAACACCAGAAATGAAAGTGAAAACATCAGTTCAGATACTTCAGATAAACAATTTTGTGCCAGTAAATTGGACAACTTAGCTGAAAAAAACAAATTTCTTGAAAGATACCAACACCAACACAAAAATAAATCAAAAATCCATATAGTCTCATATCTGTTAAAGAAATTAAGTTTATAGTTGAAACCTCCCCAACAAGAAATTTCTAGATTAGGTTTGCTCCACTGGTGAATTTGTCAAACATTGGAGGAAGAAATAAAATTTATCTTACACAAACTCAGAAAAAAAGAGTAAAAGTGAACACTTTCCAACTCATTATATGAGGCCAACATAATACTGATACAAAAACCAGATAAGGATAATATTACAAGAAAATAATTATAGACTAATATTTCAGGAACAGAGTAGGAACACAAATCCTTACCGAAAGTAGCAAACGAAATCTAGCATTAGAGACAATACATTTTGACTAAGTGGGTTTATTCCAGGAATGCAGGATTGGTTAAACATTAAAAAACTAATCAGTATAATTTACCACATTAACGAAATAAGAAAATGTGATGAACTTAATAAATTCAGAGAAAGTATTTGGTAAAATTTAGTACCCATCTATTATAGAAATTCTCAGAAAACTAAGAATGGAAAGAAAATTAATCAGTATGTTGAAGGATTTTTATGAAAAACTCAGCGTTATCATGCATAAGTCTGTTTGAACGTTCATAGCAACCTTATACATCATGGCTCTAATCTGGAGACTATCCTAATGTCCACCAACAAGAGAATTAACATACTAACTGTGGTTTATTCATACGATGAAATAGTACTCAGCAACAAAAAAAAGATAAATTACCGATGCATGCAACAAACTTGGTGAGTTTTAAAACACTGTGATGAATACAGGATGCAAGACACCAAATTGCACACACTGTATGCCTCCATTTATATAAAGTCCTAGATCAGATAAAACCTATGCATGTTGATAGTAATCAAAACAGTGCTTTTCTTGATAGTGCTGGGATTACAGAATATGGTGTCTACTGAATGCACATCACATTCACACCATTGTAAAGTTGAAAAGTTCTAAATTGAAAAATCCTAAATTGGAGACCATCAGTAGTTTGTTCATTCATTTAATACTTTTTTTTTTTTTTTGAGACAGAATTTTGCTCTTGTTGCCCAGGCTGGAGTGCAATGGTGTGATCTTGGCTCACTGCAACCTCTGCCTCCTGGGTTCAAGCCATTCTCCTGCCTCAGTCTCCCCAGTAGTTGGGATTACAGGTGTGCGCCACCATGCCCAGTGAATTTTTGTATTTTTAGTAGAGATGGGGTTTTACCATGTTGGTCAGGCTGGTCTCGAACTCCTGACCTCAGGTGATCTGCCTGCCTCGGTCTCCCAAAGTGCTGGGATTATAGGCATGAGCCACCATGCCCGGCCCATTTAATAAATATTGATGTGTACTTTCTAATATCTGCCAAGTACTATTTCTATGTACCAGTCATAGCAAGTTCTGTAAAAAAAATAGTGCAGAAGAAGGGAAGAAACAGTGACGGTGGTGGGCAACAGAGTGTGCTATTTTGTGTAAGATATCCTTTGAGTTGAGCAGAGACCTGCAAAAGGTGAAAGAGTGAGGCATGAGGGTATCTAGGGAGAAAGCTTTGAAATAGAGGGAAAAGCTTGTACAAAGACTCTGAGATGAAATGCTGGGCATGTGTGTGGCACAGCAAAAAGGCCAGTGTTGCTAAAGTGCCATGAGTAATCGGGACAGTGGGAAGAGATGGGGTGAGTGAGGGGCTGGGAGAACATTTTCATTCTAAATGATCTGAGAAGTCATAGAGGGTTTTCTACAAGGAGTGATGGTAGCTGACATTTTCATGGTATCACTCTGACTGCTTTACTGAGAATAAATAAATTACCAAGGGGGGCGCAAGGCAATAGTAGGGGCAGTTATTGCAGTCTTCTGGACAAGAGATACTGTTGACTTTGGACTAAAATAGTAGTGGTGGGGTGATGAAACATGGTCAAACTCTGATCATATTTAGAAGGCAGAGTCATCAGGGTTTGCTGATGGATTCAATGTGGGACATGAGACAGAAGTCAAGGACGACTCCAAGGTTTTTCTTTGGGCAATCGTAAAGGTTAGTTTTATGTATCAACTTGACTGGGTCACAGTGAACCCAGACATTTGGTCAAACATTACTCTGGGTGTGCCTGTGAGAGTATTTCTGGATGAGACTAACATTTGAATCAGCAGAATGAGTAAAGCAGATTGCCTTTCCGATCGTGGGTGGCCCTCATCCAATCTGTTGAAGGCCTGAATAGAACAAAAAGGCTAATCCTCCCTCCAGGAAGAGGAAAGTCCTTTTGCCAGACTGAGCTAGGACACTGATTGGATCTAGCCTTCAGACTCAGACTGAAACATCAGCTCCCCTTGGGTCTCAAGCCTGCTGGTGTTCAGATTGGAACTTACAACACTGGCTGGAACTTACACCACTGGCTCTCTTGGTTCTTAGACTCAGACTGGACTACACATTAACTCTCCTGGTCTCCTGGTCTCCAGCTTGCCAACAACAGATCTTGAGACTTCTTAGCCTCCATAATCACATGAGCCAATTTCTCATAACTTCTCTCTCTCTCTCTCTCTCTCTCTCTTCATTTATCTGGAGAACCCTGAATAATATAGCAACTAAAATAATGCATTTGCCATTTATCAAGATAGAGATGAAGGTTTCAGTTTGGCCATGTTAAGTTTGAGACGCTTCTTATTAAATATGCAGGTGGAAATGTTAAGTAGGTAGTTCAATATGTAAGTCTGGGGTTTAGGGATGAGGTCAAGGCCAAAACTAAAAAGGTAGGAGTTTTTATCATTTGATAAAATTTATATCCGCTAGACTGAATGAGACCACCTAGAGAATGAATACAAAGATGAGAAGTGGTATAAGGACTGAGCCCTCAGATACTTCAATAATTAGAGTTCAAGAAAATGAAAGAAGTCTAGCAAAGGCAGCTGAAAGGGAGCTTGTCATCAGGAAGACTAAGGGACATCCTAGAAGCCAGGAGAAGTGTTTCAAGGAGGAACAAGTGATCAGCAATACCAAAGGCTACTACTGACTTGTGGAGAAACAAGATTGGGCCATTAAACTGGCAACAGGCAGGTTACTGCTGATTTTGACAAGAACATTGTCAGTGGAGTGAGTTCAAGAAAAAATGGGAGGAGAAAGTGAAGACAAAAAGAAAAGAAAAACGTTTTACAAAGTTTTGACCCAAGACAATTAGAAAGATGGGACAATAGCAAGAGGAGTTTTTGGAAGTCAGGGAAATTTTTTCAAAGATAGCTACAGCATATTTGGATGTTGATGGGAATGATCCAATAGAGAAGAAAAATTCTGTGACAATGTAGAGAGAAAAGGGGGAGCATTGCAGGTATGAAGTCCTTGTGTAGGTGAGAGAACATGGGGTTCAGGGATTGAGGTATTGTTCTTAGGTAGAACCTGGAAATATCAAATATAGTAGTAGGAGGGAAGACAGAACTTAAGGAATAGATGCAAATAAGTTAGTGGATTTGATAGTGGTGCGTATGAAAATGTTTTCCTAGTGCTTTTATTTTCTCTGTGAAAATCCAGATTATACCAACCTGGGTTTTAATTTCAGCTCTGACACCTTTTAACAGCTGTGTAATTTTGGTCCAGTCACCTCACTTCTTCATTACAATCTGGCTAGATGAATTTAGAAAATTTAACTGACTCCACAATGGTGGCATTGTACACCATGCAATTTGCAGTACACGTGATTTATGATATAGACCATGGAAACTATGTCATAGTAGACTATGTGATATTGCAAGCTCAACTTAAACTTAAAATCATAAATTCTCACTAATTTTATAGGTCAAGCCTCCTCACCACATTTCATAATTTTCTCCTCCAAGTTGGGCAAGTACGTACTTCAACTCTTGTATTAGTCCATTCTCTCACTGCCATACAAAGAACTATCTGAGACTTGGTAGTTTATAAAGAAAGGTTTATTTGGCTCATGGTTCTGCAAGCTGTACAGGAAACATAGCTGGGAAGGCCTCAGGAAACTTACAATCATGGCAGAAGGTAAAGGAGAAGCAGGCACATCTTACGTGGCCAGAGCAGGAGGAAGAGAGAGTGGGAGGTGCTGCACACTTTTAAACAACCAGATCTCACAATAACTCACTCTCACCACAACATCACCATGGGGGATAGTGTTAAACTATGAGAAACTGCCCCATGATCCAATCACCTCTCACCAGGCCCCACCTCCAACATTGGGAATTACAATTAGACATGAGGTTTGGGTGAGGACACAGATCCAAACCATATCAACTCTTTAAACTAATTTCATTTCCATTGAGGAGTTCATTTTAAAGTCCCCAAAATTGTTCCTTTTTCCTCTTTTTGTGAATTACATATTAGATACTTCCCCCAGTAATTTGAACAGTGGAATTGGGTTATGATCCTCTCCTCGTTCCAGTCAATAGCCTCTGCTGATGATTTCTGGGCTGTTGGCTCAGCTTCTTTGGTATACCCATTTGATTTTTCATAGAGACATCCTGGCAGTAAGCATCTTCATATTTTCTAAAGGAAGTTGTTTGTTAACAGTGCTCCCCAAATCTGGGTTGATCTGTTCTCAGCTTTGATTGCTGCACTCATGAAACCTTCTGTAATCATTTATTTAACCTCTGCAGAATTCAGATATATTTGGCTGTAGCACCTGCCAAGATCCAGCTCATTCTTTAGTCTTTCCCTGACTTTACCATTGTGAGACTCCTGGCTACCCATCCCATTTGTCTGCAAGGATTGGCTTGCCAAAACTCTGTGGCCTACTTCAGTGATTTTTGTTTTTCTGGTTTCTCTGAAAGTTTCATGTTAACTTATTATTTGGTCAGTTTCATTGCTTCTTTTCATTTGAAGATTATTATTTTTTAAGTTACTATTTATTGGAAACTTTCTATCTCAAGCCTATTAAATTTTATATAGAAATCAGATTCTGGCTTGGTACTCTGGTATATTTTTTATAATCCTCCTGTTCTATTTCCACTTCTCTTAATAACCTTCTCAGCTGATGTCATATTTGGGCTGGTTGCCCCAAGAAATGGGAGGGGTTGGATATGATAACACCAAGCAAGCATCCCTAGGCCATGCTGAATCATAGAATGACAGAATCTTAGAGCTGGGAGGATACCCAAGGTTGGTTAGTTCTATTTCTCTCCCAGTGCAATAATTTGTTCTATAGCATCCATTATTACCTCCTCTGCTGAAATCCTTCTAAGCAGGGAGAACTCATTAGTTGGATAGGTAAATTTCTCCTTTGTTTCCAGTTCTAATTATTAAATTTGTTTTTTTCTTTCATTGAATTGAACTCTACCTCTCTAAAACTTCCTCCCATTGGTTCTATGTCTGCCCTCTGGAGAGTTATAGAATAAGTGGATTTAATCTCTTAATAATATAATAGTAATTGCTACCTTGTATTGAGTACTTGTGAGGTTCTGTGCCAAGTGTCTTATGCACTGTATTAGTCAAGGTTCTTGAGTTGCAAACAACAGGATCCAACCTGGCCAACTGTTTTAGTTATCTTTCACTTCATAATAAATTACCCCCAAAATTAGTGGCTTAAAAAAAAAAACATATACTACTTCAGTTTCTGTGGGTCAGAAATTCAGAAGGAACTTAATGGGTGCTTCTGCATCAGTCTTTCTCAAAATGTTGCATCCAAAATGTCAGCCAGGGCTACAGTCATCTGAAGGCTAGACTGGGGTTGGGGGATTCGCTTCTAAGCTCCTTTACATGGCTGACAGCAAGAGGCCTCAGTTCCTCACTAGCTGTTGGCCAAAGCCTTCAGCCTTATTGCCAGAAGGACCTCACTATAGAGCAACTGTAACAGAGAGAGAGAGAGAGAAGGCACAGTGCCTTTTATGACCTAATCTCTGAAGTTACTGATTTTACATATATAATACATATAATGTATATAATATATAAATATATATTGTATATAATATATAAATATATGTTATATGTAAAATCAGTAAAAAATTATATGTAAAATATATATATTATATCTATATATATTTAAATCTGACAATAAACACAAAGCTTCTGGGTCAGAGATAAACTGAGTATTTAGTTACAGAATATTTTAGTGGCAGTTACTCATGTCCCATTTCCCCCACTCCGGGGTAACATGGTGAGAGCCAGGTTGATCCTGCTCATGTTAAAGAGAGAATCTATATTTTAGGAGAGGAATTATGAAATTATGAATCTCAAATCTTGTATAGGAGCTGGAACATCTACCCTTTCTCCTCTCCAATAAAAGGGACACAGGACTTGGAACATAAACTGGTATCTCTTGGGGAAAAGGAGGAAGGTCTCTACTTATAAATATAAGCATTTGGCTCTGGGGAAGATATGAAAGGTATTATTATTCTTTGAATGGGAGTAGATGGCTCCATCAGAAAAGACACAAGTTGTCTCAGTTTGTCTCCCTTAGAATGTGAAAAGCAAATGGCTCTTGGGTAAAAGAAAAATATTATCTATCTTCACGGCATGTCAATTTCCATTGCTCAGAATGCTCTGATCATTTAGACACATGAAACTATTCATACTGTTTTCCAACAGTCACTACCATTACTTCTTCTTCATTGTATGTATTAGGAGCAAGTCATTAAATTTCCCTGATGAACATAGATGCAAAAATCTTCAACAAAATGCTAGATAACAAAATCCAACAGCACATCAAAAGGGTATTACATCATGATCAAGTGGGTTTCATCCTAGGGATGCAGGGATGGTTTAACATACAGAAGTCAAAAAGTGTTACACATCGCAGAAACAGAATTAAAAACGAAAACCATATGATCACCTCAATAGATGCAGAAAAAGTATTTGACAAAATCCAGCATCCTTTATGATAAAAACTCTCAACAAACTAGGCATAGAAGGGACTTACCTCAAAATAATAAAAAATATATATATGCAAACCCACAGCCAACATCATACCAAATGGGGAAAAGTTGAAAGCATTCCCCCTGAGAACAGCAACAAGACAAGGATGCCCACTTTCACCACTGCTATTCAACATAGTTTTGGAAGTCATAGCCAAAACAATTAAGCAAGAGAAGGAAATAAAGGGCATCTGAATTGGAAAAGAGGAGGTGAAATTATTGCTGTTTGCAGATGATATGATCATATACCTAGAAAATCCTAAAGACTCCAACAAAAGACTCCTAGATTTGATAAAGGAATTTAGTAAAGTCACAGGTTACAAAATCAATGTACAGAAATCAGTAGCACTGCTACACACCAACAATGACTAAACTGAGAATCAAACAAAGAACTCATCCTGGCTGGACATGGTGGTTCACACCTGGAAACCCAGAATTTTGGGAGGCCCAGGCATGTGGATTTCTTGAGCCCAGGAGTTTGAGACCAGCCTGGGCAACAAGGGAGACCTTGTCTCTACAAAAAATACAAAAAATTAGCTGGGTGTGGTGGTATGCACCTGTGGTCCCAGTGACTCCGGAGGATGAGGCAGAAGGATGGCTTGAGACTGGGAGGTCAAAGCTGCAGTAATTGCATCACTGCACTCCAGCCTGGGAGACACAGTGAGTGTCTTAAAAAAAAAAAAAAAAAAAAAAAAAGAACTAAAGATCTTTTACAACAGCTGCAAAAAAATAAACTATCCAGGAGTATACCTAACCAACGAGGTGAAAGAACTCTACAAGAAGAACTATAAAACACTACTGAAATAAATCATAACTGATACAAACAAATGGAAACACATTCTATGCTCATGAATTGGAAGTATCAATATTGTAAAAATGACCATACTGCCCAAAGCAATCTAGATTCAATGAAATTCCCATCAAAATACCAACATCGTTTTTCACAGAATTAGAAAAAACAATCATCAAATTCATATAGAACCAAAAAAGAGCCCAAATAGCCAAACCAATTCTAAGGCAAAAAGAACAAACCTGGAGGCATCACATTAACAGACTGCAAATTCTGCTGCAAGGCTATAGTTACCAAAACAGCAGGGTACTTGTATAAAAGTAGGCATATAGACCAATGGAATAGAACAGAGAACCCAGAAATAAAGCTGAATACATATAGCCAACTGATCTCCAACAAAGCATATAAAAACACAAATTGGGGAATGAATACTCTATTTCATAAACGGTGTTGGGAAAACTTCCAAACCACAAGTAGAAGAAGGAAACTGGTTCCCTATCTCTCAGCTTATATAAAAATCAACTCAAGATGGATCAAAGACTTATCCTAAATATGAGGCTTACAATCATAAAAATTCTAGAAGGCCACATTGGAAAGACATCGGCCTAGCCAAAGATACATGACTAAGACCCCAAAAGCAAATGCAATAACAACAACAAAATCTAAATAAATGACACCTGATGAAACTTAAAAGCTTCTGCATAGCAAAATAAATAATAGAGTTAACAGACAACCCACAGAATGAGAGAAAATACTTGCAAACTATGCATCTGACAAAGACTAGTATCCAGAATCTACAAGGAACTCAAACAAATCATCAAGAAAAAAATAAACGATCCTATCAAAAAGTGGGCAAAGGGCATAAATAGACATTTCTCAAAAGAAGATATACAAATAGCCATGAAATACATGAAAAAATTCTCAACATCACTAATCAACAGGGAAATGCAAATTAAAAAACAATGATATACCACCTTACTCTTGCAAGAATGGCCATTATTAAAAAATCAAAAAATAATAGCTATTGGCATGGATCGGCTGAAAAGGGAACACTTATACGCTGCTGGTGGGAATGTAAATTAGTACAACCTCTATGGAAAACAGTATGGAGTTTCCTTAAAGAGCTGAATGTAGACCTACTATTCGATCCAGCAATCCCACTACTAGGTACCTACTCAAAGGAAACGAAGTCATTATATGAAAAAGACACTTGCACATATATGTTTATAGCAGCACAATTCACAATTGCAAAGATGTGGAACCAATCTAAGTGCCCATCGACTAATGAGTGGATAAAGAAAATGTGGTATATATACACCATGGAATACTACTTAGCCATAAAAAGGAATGAAATAATGTCTTTTGCAGCCACTTGGATGGAGCTGGAGACCGTTATTCTAAGTGGAGTAACACAGCAGTGGAAAACCAAAAGCCATATATTCTCACTTGTAAGTGGGAACTAAGTTATTCAAAGGCATACAGTGTTATAATGGACTTTAAAGATTCAGAAGGAGAAGAGTAGGTGAGGGGCTAGGGTTAAAAAATTATACATTAGGTACTATGTACACTACTTAAGTGATGGGTGCACTGAAACCTCAGAATTCACCACTATATAATCTATATAATTTATCTACATAACAAAAAAAAAAATGACTTGTATGCCCAAAGCTATTGAAATAAACAATTAGAAAAGAACAAGTCACTAACTCCAGCCCACATTCCAAGAGAAGGGATTTAGGCTTCACCACTCGGAGAGAGAAATATCAAAAAATTTGGGGACATTGAAAAACCACCACATTCTGCCCCAGTTTCACACACATGCAAAATATAGGCACCCCCTCTCAAGATTCCCAAAAGTGCTATCCTATTATATGTCAGCTTAGCCTACAGATATGTCATTTAAATCAAAACCAGGTGCATATGAGGTTACTTGGTTGTAGCTCCCTAAGTACAGTTCTTTTCTTTTCTTTTCTTTTTTTTAGAGACAGGGTTCTCACTATGTTGACCAGACTGGTCTCAAACACCTGGCCTCAAGTGATCCTCCCACCTCAGCCTCCCAAAGTGCTGGGATTAAAGGTGTGAACCACCCTGCCTGGCCCTTAAGTACAGCTATTGATCCAAAGATCTGTGAACTAAAGCGAAAGTTATCTTCTCCACACTCTCAACACACATGGTGAGGCAGGCATAGGATAACTGATATTGATACTTCTGTTCAGAAAAGAATAAAACAAGAAGCACACAGGAGTCACTGGTTCATAGCAATTTTGAAATCCAGTTGGGAAATATTAGAATTAGAGTAAGCTCAAATTATGGGAATAATTCTCCGTAATCTTAGCTCTGTTTTTTGAGTTCTTAGTTCTGCCTTCTTAGTCATGCTTCCTTTTTCATGACGATATTGGGACTCAGAAAACAATATCCCAAAGTGAAGGTTTAAGAAGCAGCCTCAGAAGCAAAAGTTTTTCTCTAACTTTCTTGAGTCCTCCTGTCTCTCAGTCTCATTTTCTCTTAAGGGTAGCCATATACATGAGAATCCCTCCTCTCCAAGGCAGGTCATAGAAACCAGAACTCTTTTTCCCCAAAGCCAGTGAAGAAACCTAAAAATATTACTCTAACATTCCTTCTGCCTTTCTGCATAAAAACTGACCATAAAGAAATTACCTGACCTATTTTGTTTGACTGTAGATCATAAGACCCTCATTCCAGACACTGTCTTGCCCTGTATTCAGAAGGAAAAAATGAACACTCAGAAAGACCAAGAATCTACATAGGCAGGCCTTGCTAGGTCTTCCTACTCACTCTATTAGCATTAGATCATACTGTTTTGTCCAATCATATTTCTAAAAAGCTGCTCATACTTTGTTGAACCTAAGCATAAAAATGGACAATTTCAAAAATAAAATCGGGGCGTGCCCAAGATGGCCGAATAGGAACAGCTCCAGCCTCCAGCTCCCAGCGTGAGCAACACAGAAGACAGGAGATTTCTGCATTTTCAACTGAGGTACCGGGTTCATCTCACTGGGGCGTGTCGGACAGTTGGTGCTGGTCCACGGGTGCAGCCTGACCAGTGAGAGCTGAAGCAGGGCGAGGCATCCCCTCACCCAGGAAGCACAAGGGGGAAGGGAATTCCTTTTCCTAGCCAAAGGAAATTGAGACACACAATACCTGGAAAATCAAGTAATTCCTACCCTAATACTGCACTTTACCAAGAGTCTTAACAAACAACACACCAGGAGATTATATCCCACATCTGGCCCAGAGGATCCCATGCCCTCGGAGCCTCCCTCATTGCTAGCACAGCAGTCTGATATCTAACTGCAAGGAGGCAGCGAGGCTTGGGGAGGGGCGCCCGCCATTGCTGAGGCTTAAGTAGGTAAACAAAGCTGCTGGGAAGCTCGAATTGGGTGGAGTCCACCACAGCTCAAGGAGGCCTGCCTGCCTGCCTCTGTAGATTCCACCTGTGGGGACAGGGCATAGCTAAACAAAAGGCAGCAGAAACCTCGGCAGAGGTAAACATCCCTGTCTGACAGCTCTGAAGAGAGCTGTTGATCTCCCAGCATGGATGTTGAGATCTGAGAACGGACAGACCGCCTGCTCAAGTGGGACCCTGAACCCTGAGTAGCCTAACTGGGAGGCATCCCCCACTAGGTGCAGACAGACACCTCACACCTCACACGGCTGGGTACACCCTTGAGACGAAGCTTCCAGAGCAAGAATCAGACAACAACACTCGCTGTTCAGCAATATTCTATCTTCTGCAGCCTTTGCTGCTGATACCCAGGCAAACAAGGTCTGGAGTGGACCTCAAGCAAACTCCAACAGACCTGCAGCTGAGGGTCCTGACTGTTAGAAGAAAAACTAACAAACAGAAAGGACACCCACACCAAAACCCCATCAGTACATCACCATCATCAGAGACCAAAGGCAGATAAAACCACAAAGATGGGGAAAAAGCAGTGCAGAAAAGCTGGAAATTCAAAAAATCAGAGCGCATCTCCCTCTCCAAAGGAACGCAGCTCATTGCCAGCATCAGAACAAAGCTGGACAGAGAATGACTTTGACTTTGAATGAGTTGAGAGAAGAAGGCTTCAGTCGATCAAATGTCTCAGAGCTAAAGGAGGAACTATGTAACCAGCGCAAAGAAACTAAAAACCTTGAAAAAAGATTTGATGAATGGCTAACTAGAATAACCAATGTAGAGAAGTCCTTCAAAGAACTGATAGAGATGAAAACCATAACACGAGAACTACATGACAAATGCACAAGCTTCAGTGACTGACTCGATCAACTGGAAGAAAGAGTATCAGCGATTGAAGATCAAATGAATGAAATGA
>NW_012110919.1:5085032-5085387 GCF_000951035.1 Colobus angolensis palliatus
GACCTCTTCAAGGAGAACTACAAACCACTGCTCAGTGAAATAAAAGAGAACACAAACAAATGGAAGAACATACCATGCTCATGGATAGGAAGAATAAATATTGTGAAAATTGCCATACTGCCCAAGGTAATGTATAGATTCAATGCCATCCCCATTAAGCTACCAATGACTTTCTTCACAGAATTGGAAAAAAACTGCTTTAAAGTTCACATGGAACCAAAAAAGACCCTGCATTGCCAAGACAATCCTAAGCCAAAAGTACAAAGCTGGAGGCATCAAGCTACCTGACTTCAAACTATACTACAAGGTTACAGTAACCAAAACAGCATGGTACTGGTTCCAAAACAGAGATATA
>NW_012110919.1:5089447-5139338 GCF_000951035.1 Colobus angolensis palliatus
CACACCAACATGGCACATGTATACATATGTAATAAACCTGCAGGTTGTGCACACGTACCCTAGAATTTAAGGTATAATAAAAAAAAGAAAAAGAAAAAAATGGACAATTTCCCATGTATTTTTGGGTCTTCATTCTGAGGGTTCTTATGTCACATAAAACTATGATCATATCAATGTGTATGCCTTTTCTCCTATAAATCTGCCTCTTGTCAGTGAAGCACATTTTTGCAGCTGAACAGTTTTGTCAGTCTGCTTCCTCCTATTCATAGAAGTTTGGGGGTGCAAACTTCATTTTGTATTGTCTCTACCCCTTTTGGTCTAAGCCGGTGGTGCTTCTGTGGATACAGTTTTCTTAAAAACACTGTTAATCTTATTGGGGTTTACTTCACTTGGCAAAAGCCACACTTACAAATCATTTGGAGAAGAAACTCTTCTCTGCCTTAAGCTTTTGCTGAGTTGATGATATAATGAGACCCTTAAGCTTCTTGGAAGTCCTATTATTTGACTGACAGGATTGGTGAGGTTCACCCTTAAACTCTTTAGAAGACCTTTGGTCTGACTGAACAGGTCTTGAGATAGACCTTTGGTCTTTCTGATATCTTAGAAAAGAATTCTAGAGTCATACCTTTGGCTTCATCTTTACACCAAGCTTTCCTGATAGTGCCCTGGATTTGTATCTTTGCTCAGAAGCCATTTTTCAATGTTAGTATTATTTGCTATATTGGGAGACTAAGAATTTTAAATCATCAAGTCCCAGCTCCTCCATGTTTAACATTACTTTTGTTAATTTTTTTATCCTACTAACACGTTTTATATAAGTAGCAAAAAGAAAATAGGTGGCAGCCTCAATATTCCCGCTGGAAACCTCCTTACCTAGGTCATGCAGTTCATTCAGTACATTTTCTACTTTCCACAATACTGCAGGTGACAGTATTGCTAAACTTTCTACCACTGCATAATAAACATTCCCTTTCATCCAGTTTCCCAATAAATTTCACTTCACTTTCCTTTAGGCCTTCACCACAGCCTCTTGAAAGGACAATAATGCTTCTACAAACAATTGTTTCAAGGCTCTTGAGACTTCCTCAAATATTTCAGAGTCCTTGCAGCTTCTACTCACTTTCTGGCTTCAAAGCCACTCCCAGATTTTAATTATTTGTTATATAGCACCCCATTTCCAGGTACCAAAATCCATATTATTTATTTTTGCTGTGTAACAAATTAACATTTAGTGGCTTAAAACAACGTGCATGTATTGTTTCACAGTTTCTGTGAGTCGGGCATTTTGGAGCAGTTCAGCTTGGCAGTTCTGGCTCTGAGTTTCATACGAAGTTGCAGTCAATATGTTGGCCAAGACATGTACAGAAAATAGCTATGGAATCAGAACCCCAGCCTCCCAGATGGAATCCAGGGGAAAGGTCAGTTATACAGTCCGGACCTCACAGTGAGGGATGAATGGGAAAACTCTCCCCTTCAAAATGACAGGGAGCCCATAGGCCAAGAATTCTGATTAGAATTAGGAACTGGGTCAGGCTCTGACTGGCACAGGGAATGCCTGGGACTAAGTCTGTGGGTGGCAGAACTTTGGTGCCCAAAGTCAGGCAGGGGAGGGATGGGCTCACATTAGGAGCCACCGCATGATAGCCCTCTCAGCATTTGGGGTTAGTTATCATATAACATAATATTCAAATTCTTCATCCTTCAGTGGCCTTTCTCCAGCCACACTCTACTTCATCAAAGTCCTTCTGATTCTGTGGTAGTTCATGCCTCAGGCATAGTCTGTCCAATGCAGAGAACAGAGGGGCCATTAAACACATCCAGAAACTATGCCCAAGGTTCTTGCTTCTGGGATGAATCAAACAAAAGGAGACTGTCATGACAAGAACTTGGGTAAGGATTGAGAAATGTCTCTAGATTCATAGGAACATGTCCAGTTTAGGTTCACCATTCTTTAGAACCTTTTATAATCCTAGCCCATCAAATTAGCTCTTGGGATGCAGACATGAACACCCACATATATTTCTTCCCAATTGAGAAGCTCCCGTTCTTGATTCTCAACTCCTTCAGCCAGCTTCTCCACATCAACTTCTTATGTACACTTGGGATTTATCCACTCGTCTCCCTCTCCTTCCATGTCCAAGCCATCATCATCATCATTGTTCATCTGAAAGACCACAGTAAGCTGACATATCTCTCCCTTACATTCCTGTGTTCCTCCAATTCTGTTCTCCCCACAGCATCCAAAGTATACTTTCCAAAATTAAATTAGATGTTTGTACACAATATAAATAAAAGCTCACTCCTCTGCTTAAATGTCTTCAACCACTATTTAATCCACTTTAATTGTGTTGTTGTTGTTTGATTGTTTATTTGCTTTTGAGACAGGGTCTCACTCTGTCACCCAGGCTGGAGTGCAATGGTGCGATCTCAGCTCGCTGCAACCTCTCCCTCCCGGGTTCAAGCAGTTCTGCCACCTCAGCCTCCCAAGTAGCTGGGTCCACAAGTGCCTGCTATCATGCCTGGCTAATTTTTTGTAATTTTGGTAGAGACACAGTTTTGCCATGTTGCCCAGGCTGGCATTTAATTCACTTTGAATTAAATTCAAACTCATAACCAGGGCCCCCAAAGTCCTGTGGGAGCTAATGCTCCCTTCAGCTACCTTGTCTCTTCCCATGTCCTCTTCACTCACTGTGCCACAGACACACCAGCCTTCAGGACCTGGAGTTCTCAGGCATTACAAGTCTTTCACACCTCAGGACCTTTGAATGTGTCAGATCCCAGCTGGAAGGCTCTTTGTCATTCTGATGACACCCCAACATACATGGGTACTCTGTTCTTTGCATGATTATGTCTATTTCATCCTCTAGGCCTTCCTCAATCATCCTATCTGTACTGTTTTCTTATTCCCCAGTGAGGGCATACTTTGTTTCCATCAGATAATGCATCACAAGTTGTAATTATATGTTATTTACTTGCTTATATGCTATTTTTCTCCACCAACCTAAAAGCTTCTTGGGGTGGAGACTGCTTTGTTGCCCATTGTGTACTTAGGACTTAGTGCAGTGCTTGGCCAATAATACCAGGCTCTTGATAGATACTTGTTAAATACATACTTTTTAAAATTGTCCTTTACATAAATTATAGAAAGAAGTTATTAATTAGGATACACAATACCTTTCCAGATTTTTATAAGAATTAACTTTATTGTTGTGAGGAATAAATTAGATATGTGAAAACGTTTAACAGTTTATCATCCGCCCCTTATCCCTCCATTCCTCCCTCCCTCTTTCCATTCCTCCATTCTTCTATCCTTTCTTCCCTCCTTCCATCCCTCCCTCCCTTCATCCCTCCCTCCATCTCTCCATCCCTCCCTCCCTCCATCCTTTCTTCCCTCCCTCCATCACTTCATCCCTCCCTCTATCCCTCCCTCCCTCCATCCCTCCCTCCTTCCATCCCTCCTTCCATCCTTTCTTCCCTCCCTCTATCCCTTCATCCCCCTTCCCTCCATCCCTCCCTCCCTCTTTCCATCCCTCCAACCATCCCTTCCTCCCTTTATCCATCGCTCCATCTCTCCATCCCTCCCTCCCTCCATCCTTTTTTCCCTCTCTCTATCCCTCCCTGCTTCTTGTGCTAAGCAGAACATGGGACTCTCTTGACTTCGATTTTCTTTTCCGCCTACCTTCTCTCTCCATGAAGTTTGACTACAATGAGATTTTTAACTTCCTAAAGAATCTCTCTTTCAAATGACATGGATTACAGAGGAAAGAGCATTTTCTTAATGCTCTGTTAAAACCACCTATAAAGAGATCGCTCTATAAAATGTTGACATCTCCTAAGACCTCACAAGCAATTTTTAGATAAAGTCGTCACCCAGAATTTTGAATTCACTCTCAAGGATGAAAGCATAGACCCATAATTGAAGTAAATTTAGAAATAACAACCACCACAACTAGTACTCAGTGAGGTTTTCCTTGCGCCGGGGCTACCTCATCTCTTTTAATCTACCCAGCAGCCTGGGGATAAATACACTGTGATTACCCCAACTCCCAGGGAGAACCTAGAGCTTACCAAGCAGGACTCGACTGCAGGGCTGTCTGACTCTAGAACCCTCTGACATTTTTCTGCATGGATTCCCAGCGTTTATTCTTCTATCTCTCTGTTTTGTACTTCAACCTGGTTCAAGTCTAGGCCTCTCCCTCTCTTGCCACAGTTCTTTGGGATTCCTTGTGGCAGCCAGCCTGGATGAGTGTGCCTAGTTCTTCTGTGAATTCTCTCTACTTCATAACTGCTGACCTCACCGTCCCACCTTCTTTCTTTCAAGTTATTCTACATTCCACTGTGGTTAATGTTGCTGAATTTACATGTTTTTGTATACCATCTCAACTCAAAAGGTTGTACCGATCCCCCTGTTTAAGATGTCAGATCCAGTTCTGCCTTTTATTAGTCGTATCTCTGAGCAATGTAATGAATTTTTCTGAGTCTCAGTTTTCTTATTTCTAAATTGAATATGCACACCTGTAATCCCAGCATTTTGAGAGGCCAAGACAGGCAGATCGCTTGAGCTCAGGAGTTCGAGACCAGTCTGGGCAACATGGTGAAATGCTCATCTTTACAAAACTTACAAAAATTAGCCGGGCATTTTGGCACACACCTGTGGTCCCAGCTACTCAGAGGGCTGAGGTGGGAGGATCGTTTGAGCCTGGGAAGACAAGGCTGCAGTGAGTTGTGATTGAGCCACACTGCACTCCAGCCCGGGTGACAAAATGAGACTCTGTCTCAAAAACTAAAATACAATTAATCTGATGATATCCACTCCATGAAGTCGTTAAGAAGATTAAACAAGGTTGTCATTCTGGACAGGTGAGGCTGTGCTGCTGTGATAAATGAACCCTAAAACTCCGTGGTTTTGTTCTTACTCCTGCTGCATGCCCCCCACAAGCTCCTCATCTTCACTTCGGGGCTCAGACTGACAGCAGCCTTTATCTGTGGGCAGATGTGGGCCAGTGAATATGAATGCTACGACCTCCTACAAAAAATGCACAGCACACACCCGCATGGCATCTTGACGCCTGGTACGTGCTGAAGGAACGTTCTCTCGTTGGAGCTCATTCTCAAGTGGGAAGTCTGTTACACCAACATCTAAACCTTTATGGGGAGCCTGTTCCTGCAAGGTATGTGAAGTTCAGACATCAACCATTACAATCCTCTTTCAGTGGGCTTACACTACTGAATGATTAAATTCTTCTTCATGTCTCCTGGCTTCAAAATCTGTGTGCGTTACTACATCTGTTTCCTGGGGCAGCCATAACGACCCCAAACTCGGGGGCTTAAAACAATGGCAATCGGCCGGGCGCGGTGGCTCAAGCCTGTAATCCCAGCACTTTGGGAGGCCGAGACGGGTGGATCACGAGGTCAGGAGCTTGAGACCATCCTGGCTAACACAGTGAAACCCCGTCTCTACTAAAAATATACAAAAAACTAGCCGGGCGCGGTGGCGGGCGCCTGTAGTCCCAGCTACTCGGGAGGCTGAGGCAGGAGAATGGCGTGAACCCGGGAGGCGGAGCTTGCAGTGAGCTGAGATCCGGCCACTGCACTCCAGCCCGGGCCACAGAGCGAGACTCCGTCTCAAAAAAAAAAAAAAAAAACAATGGCAATCGATAAACTCACAGTTCTGGAGGCCAGAATCTAAAACACAGGTGTTGGCAGGGCCACACTTCCTCCAGGGGCTCTCGGGGGAATCATTCTTGGTTTCTTCCAGAACCTGGTGGCCACACCACTCCAACCCTTGCCTCTGTGGTCGCATCGCCTCTTCCTCTTCTGTGGGTTTCCCCTGTGTGTCTCCTATAAGAACACTTGTCATGGTATTTAGGACAGACTCAAATAATCCAGGACAGCCTCCTCACCTTAAGATCCTTAATTTAATTGTATCTTCCAAGACCCTTCTTTCAAAGAAGGGCACATTCACAAGTTCTGGGAATTAGGACATGGGCATATTTGGGGAGGGGGATCACCAACCAACTCACTACTATCATCAAGTGCATATGCTTAAGCATTTCAAAGTTTGCAACTCAGTTGTTTTTCACTTGTTTTAGAAAGAGGTTGATTTTATACACCACATTGTTCTTTCAGTGACCAATATCTTATAAAAAGCCCAGAACTAAGTAAAGAGCATTTATTGCCATGGTAGCCAGTTTTGTCACTGAGAAACAGCCCATTGTATGTCCACATTGTCATATTAGGAAAGCAGAAAGAGTAATTATATTAAAATAAAATACAGCTGCCTCTCTTCTTTCTTTCCTTTATTATTTCTGTGATTGACGGTCTATCAGGTGAGGCTTTTTTTTTTTTTTTTTTTGCTGAGGTTGCTCATACAGACCATGTTGATGTCTCTAGAGGTTCTACATATAAGGAAAGTCAGATTTTTCACCTTTGACAAAAGTGAAATTTTTCCATTTAATTCTGCATTGACTAAGGTTTTCTGGGAGATTCTGAACAGCCTTTGTATCTGAAATGCAAAGTCATTATGAAAGAAGCTCTATGACAGAATAAAAATTATTACGATTCCAAAGGAGTTGGTCTATAATTAATTGTATTTTAAAAGGAGTTTCATTTGCTTTATTGCTTTTTTGGAAGAATTAAATGTAATTTGATCTCTGGGAGAAAATACCAACCTCTTCATGTATATACTTGTTTTGTTTTTTTCCTAGCATTTGGTAAAAGTTAATGAGGCACTTTTTTTTTTTTTGTATTGTTAGCACAAGTCCTTACTCTTGGTGTGAAAATATATTGACATTTGCTACCCTTTCTATATCATATGTAAGTGATAGAGGAAGGGAAAAAGGGAAAGAATAGTAATTTGTTGTCATGGAAATGAATTAATACAAAACTGGTGGTTTGTACTATGACTTGAGATGCTTGGGAAGGAGGAGGGGGAAGAATGATAACATCTATATCATCACAAAGCCAAACTTCATAGAGAAATACAGGCAAATATCTGGACAGATTTTTATTCCCCATCTTTCTAAACCCCTCACATGTGTATTCAGAGGTTGAAACTACCATGTTCTAACAGAACCAGACAAGACCCTAGGAACTTTTACCCTCTCTGAGCAAGGCATGGCCAAGTGCAGTGTTGGGAGATTCTACATCCAGTCTCTGCATTTTTTGGACAAGTTTGACTCCAATTTAGACAAAAATAACAGAGGCATTTTTGGCCGGGTGCCGTGGCTCACTCCTGTTTTTCCAGCACTTTGGGAGGCCGAGGCGGGCGGATCACAAGGTCAGGAGATCAAGACCATCCTGGCTAACACGGTGAAACCCAGTCTCTACTAAAAAAATAAAAATACAAAGAATTAGCTGGGTGTGGTGGCGGGCGCCTGTGGTCCCAGCTACTCAGGAGGCTGAGGCAGAAGAATGGTGTGAACTGGGGAGGTGGAGCTTGCAGTAAGCCGAGATGGCGCCACTGCACTCCAGCCTGGGCGACAGAGCAAGACTCTGTCTCAAAAAAAAACCAAAAAACAGGCATTTCAGCAGCTCCCCTTCACTTCCTGCAGTTAGATTGGCTGCCCAATTTCCAGTAATGCTCCATTTTCTGGCAAGTAAAACCACCATCACAGGGTTAATGAGAATTACAAGTCAGGCTTTAGGCAGAATTGTATTTAGGCATTGACCAGGGCACACTTTGACCACTCCCTTGCAGTTACTAACTGAGAGTCATATAATAGCACACTGACTACCTGCACCCATCTGGAACCCGTTATTCCTATAGATAAAATCTCTGACAATAGACCTTTTTACCCATGAATTGCTTAAGGTGTTTTTCAAATCCAGCAGAATGGCTAATGCCAACCAGTCTAAAGACCTCCACCAAGGAACAAATCCAGCACAGGAATGCGGTTTCTTCATCACCCTGCCTGTCCCATGACTTCACCCTTCACTTCTCAACTCATCAAGAATCCCCACACTTTAGTCCATCGCATGTACAGACCCCTTAGAAACAGTATCACCAAACCTCTTGGGGAGGTGGATTTAAGGTTTTTTCTCATCTTCTCCTTTGGCTGTCCTATGATTATTAAACTCTTTCTCTGCTGCAACCCCCAGTGTCTCAGTATGTTGACTCACTGTGCATCAGGCAATGAACCTATTATAGTTACAGAAGAACTGTTAATCACAGAGTTATCCCTTGTGGCCATGTCTGGACTACTGACCCTAGCTCCTACTCTACTTCCAGCCATTGGTTCAGGGGTAAAACCTGGCTTAATTTGACCAATTGCATGCTCTTTGGGGCATGGTTCATTGGTCCCGGAGTGGCCATCTGAGACAAACCGAATTAACCACGATTGTTTCCCAGAATTTTTCAAACTGGAACTAAGAAAAGAGAGCTGGTTTCATTTTGGAGGTGAAGATGTGGGCTCTGAGGCCTGGAATCTAAATGTGACCATATGACCTACTGTTAAAGAGATCATTTTAAGAGAATGAAGCATGGAGTGGCAGAGGAGAGATGGGAGAAAGTCTGCTGGCAGAATTAAGTTCCCAATTCAGTTGTCCTCGTGGTCCAGCTGCACTTCACATCTTCCCACAGTTATGAGAATCCACCCCCAATACATTCCTATTGCTTGACTAAATTATTTAAAGATGGGTTTGCATCCCTGGAAATCAAAAAAAGTTTTAACTGGCTGGGTGCTGTGGTTCACACCTATAATTCCAGCACTTTGGGAGGCGTTGGTGGGTGGATCACTTGAGTTCAGGAGTTCCAAACCAGCCTGGGAAACTTGGTGAGACCCTGTCTCTGAAAAAAAAAAGAAAAAGTTTTAAATAATGTACCTCTCCCTACCCTTTTTGGTTGTGACTTAAAGCATTCTCAGTTAAGTTCTAAGCAAGCATTCTAACATCTTAGGAGATGTTAGAGGCATGGGTGAACCAAACAAATGAAGTCACAGAGCCCCGGCATATTGCTGTGTTATGTGAGGCCAGAGGAAACCCAGGGAGTTCTTCAATGGGAATATTCTATTTTGATTTGCTGAGATCTGCTGAAGGCTCCTTCTTGGGTTGCACACAAGCAGCCCCCCAGCTTGCAGAGACATTTTTGTTTTATTTTAAAAAGTACCATATCAAATGCAGTTCTTTGGTTGGCAGAGCTCCTTATGTATCTTCTACATCTCTTGTGGCACTTTCACATCCATTATCACATTTTTACCTCTTAAGAGTTCCTAGAGATGAGTGAGGCCAAATGGTACATTACCATTTTAAAAGGAGGAGGCAACTGCATTCCAGAAGGATTAAGTGTTTTGTTGAGAGCTGCTAAGTTAGTCCAGGACAAAATCAGCCTAAAAATTGAGTTTCCTGACTCTCAGGACTTAATCCCTGCCCTACCCACATTTGACCAAAAACAAATGAGTCTTGTGGCTTCTCTGGTTCTTAGTCTGAGAAGGCAAAGACAAGGGGCTGGGAAATGTTCCTTCAGCTGGCCATGTGGACTTGTAATAGGCATGTAAATACCATGCTGGGACATGGGGGCAAGGCTCATTTACTGCCTTCTCACAAAGTGAAATGGGAGAATCCGTTGCACGGTATTAACCAATTGGTTGCATAGTAGTCTGGTGAAGTGTATTAAGGACATTACCAGAGCAATGTAAACTAAGGCCAAGGAGGACAGTCTGACCAGAGGAAGACCACAAACTATGTGTTTCTACGTTTACATATGCCTCAGGAGAGTTTGGCAGCATAACTGGGACCATTTTCCAAACTGAAAGAAGGAATTTCTCTCCTTGCGAGGGTGGCTGGGCAGGCTCCATGGAGGCTGAAGTTTGCCTGCAGAATTACTTGGCTTTGTGTATAGCTAGATGTGGTCAACTACACTTCCCCTTCCAACAGGCAGTCAATTGGAGAGGGCTAGGGTTTGCAGATGGCTCTTCTGCTCTTCTCACCATGGCCCTGGCAAAAGCAACCACTGAGACTCCATTTGTGGTGAAAGGAAACGTAGTTGAAGGGTATGTTTTACCAGGGATGAAAACCAAGTGAACCCAGGAATATATCATAAGGCTCCCTTTTTCAGCTCAAGGCCCTGAAAAGAAAAATAAATTTTGTTGATAGTATTTGACTATTGTTCGTGTTTAAGGGCCTCCAAAATTTGGAAATGGGGGAAACAGGACTGACATTTTAAGTGCTTAACTATAATAACTATAGTATTGGACTAAATGTGAAAGGTCAATGGAAAAAGACAGGATGACTTCCAAAGCCCTTGAACTGACTGGGAGTGGGAGGACGGTGGTGCAAGGGAAGGCAGTGGTTGGGATGGGCAACTGTGGAAACAGAGAAAAAAGACACACACAGAGACAAATATTGGTGGTGCTCATTCAAACCCTTCCCAAAAGAAAAGAAGTCTTAGCCAACGGATTTTGAGGGTGCAATATCACTCCCAGTGGGTAAATGTATCTAGAGGGGTATAATAGCTCTTATGTTTGTGCATTCACATTCTGTCTGTAAGACCATCTCTGTGTGGCATGAATGATGTACTGAGTAGCTTACTTTTCTACCGCAAACCTTTGGCTTATCCAATTCCCTTTGATCTGATGTCACACTCAACAAGTAATATCCTGATTACTGTTTAGCTCCTACAGGGAAAGAATGTTTTGATCCCAGAAACTTCATATATTCTTGTCCTTCTAAAGATGGTTTCTTACGAAAAGTGAATAACTTGGCATTCTGATGCTTTATATTAGCCTTTTGAATGTAATTAGCATGAGCCTGCCCTGAGAGATGCACTGCATGGTGTGCTGACAAAGTCAGGTCTGAGCTCACCAGGCTAATTATCTGACTACTGATGATTATAAATTTGTAAGATAATAAATGATACCCTGTCAGGCCATTTGGGAGATGGCCGGCCAACCTTTCCACAGTGGGGCATCCTGGTATCGCCCTTTAACTGAGAAAGCACATTTGGAACTTTAATATAACCCTCTTTGAGGAAGAAATAGCTACAGCAAGGTAAAAATAGAGTGTTAGTGGTAGGAGGTGGGAGTGGTGCTAAAAATGTTTATGGCATGAATATAGTAGCCGTGAGAATGTGTCTCACAGACTTCCAACCACAGGGAAGTAGCTGTGCTCTGAAATCTATTGTCGTATTTGCACACTTCAGTGGGTTGCTCCCAGTCAGTGACTGAGCACAGCAGGAATACTAAGGCAGGCCCATTCCTGGGAAACACAAGACTGGTCTGATGGGTGATGTTGGCTTGAGAACTCCGCAGCAGGCTTGCCAAATCTCTTGTAGATTGCCTAGCAGTCTAGAATGCTTCCATCCAGCCTTCCTTTCCATATTCCTTCTTGGGGTCAGATTTTCATCATGCTCCTTACGTATTTAGTCTTGTCTTTTCAAATTCCCTAAACAATCACAATAAAAAACATTGGATGAGATGTGAAAGGTCAATGGAAAAAGATAGGATGACTTCCAAACCCCTTGGACTGGCTGGGAGTAGCCAGGATCCTGGCAGGAAAGAGATGGTATACTCAAATTTGGATACTTTGAGTAGAGTTAAATAAAGGAATTGTTTTCAAAGTTATGGGCAGGATATAGAGAAGCCACAAGGGAAAGTGTAGTTGTTCATGGATAGCTAGGTACTGCTCTCCACCCTAGGCCTGAAGGAGCGAGGGGAGAGAGTAGTTACTGAAATCCCAAGATTAAGAGGGCTGTGGGTAGAAGCCTGCCTTAAAGGAGCTAGAATCTTTGTGCAAGGAATGCAGCCCATGTGCAGAGTCCCCAACTGGAGTTGCTAAAGGAATAAAGACCCTTGCTTCCATGTACTGTCTCACTCTGATCTCTTGCTTGCAATTGGCCCAGCCCAGCTGGAAGCCACAGGGAACATGAGCCTGATACAAACAAGCCATGTTCTCCCCTCTATCAGTTGCTTCTTGGTTTCTGCTGGGTCCTTTGCTTGGAGAACACCTTGCTTCTTCTGGCTTACTCGGGTCATTTTGGGAAACTCCAAATATAGATACCAGTTCTTCTCAGGAGGCTTCCCTTGGCCCTGCTGTGTGCTTACTCTTACACTATCCCTTGGCCTACCTTGGCCAAGCCTTCCCTTGGCCCATCTTGTGCCTACTCTTACACTATCTGGCTGTATTCAGATGACCTATTTGCCAACCCGTTTCTCTTTCTGGACTCCAGGCCACAAGAGGGAGAAGTCTGTGTGCCCACTGTAAGGAGCTGTCTGGTGCCTCAGGTAAGACTCAGGTTCTAGCGTCAGACAGCCTGGATTTGGCTGTTGTCTTCAACTACTGTAACTATGTCATATTCAATTATTATGAGTAACTAAGGTCAGTAACTACTTTGAATACTCAAGGTAGTTAGTGACCTTGAGCAAGTTATTTAACTCCTCTGAACTTTTGTTTTCTTCATCTATAAAGCAGGGAAAATAACAGTAACTACCTCATGCAGTGATTGTGAGGGTCACGTGGGATGATTTGTGTAAAGCACTTAGCACAGTGCCTGGCACCAAGCTGGTGCTCAGTGAATGTTAGGCTGAACGGTGATTTGGTGAACAGAGCTGAGTCTCTCCCACTGTTCTGGGAATGTTAAAAGCATTCTGATACATGTGCCTGGATACGGGCTGCCAAGGCTAATCTTACATACATAATTGAGGAGGATGTAGGGATATGTTGGCTTCTCACATAATTATTTTACTAGCCTATGTTGCTGAATTCTCAGTCCTGTCATTACATATTGATTATTTCATGTTAGCAATCAATCAATAATTACTAAGAAAAAAATCCTGACAGTGCAGTGGGAAACTCACTCATTTCCTGCTCCAAAAGACATGGCCTTGTCCAACTAGTCAAGGTGTAGACAGCAAGTGCTCTTGGACTTCAGAGAAGAACTCTACATTGAAATTGGAGGATGATGACATTTAGACAGATGGAGATGGGAGAAGAGGACCCAGACAATGAGAAGAGAGGAGGCTGGAGAGCTCTGTGCATGGCAGAGGATAGCATATGAACCTCTGGTGACCAGAGGGTCTTGCAGGTACGTGCTGGGCGATTTTTCCTTGAAAAATGTGAATTTACTTGAATTGATATTTTATCATAGAATTGTAGAACCAGAAAAGAATTTTAAATCCCCTTATTTGAAGAAACTAAATACTGGGTCCAAAGTCTCCCAATTAGTTGGTAAGAGAGAGAGAGACTATAAACCCAGGTTATCTGATTCCAAATCTAGACTTTAGAGCTCTTTTACCCACTACCAAATCACCTCTTAATTAGTTTAGTTCTATTTCTTCTAACAAGGTGCTGAGATAATGAAGTGAGAGAAATTGGGGATTCATTGTGGGTGGAGTGGGTGGGTGAGAAGGGAGCACAAGAGGAAAGAGAAGAGGAGACCCAGGAGGAAGTGGGGAGGTGGGAAACATGCATCTCTAACCCTCAGCCTCTTCTAACCCTCTTTTCCTTCTGAACAGAGCCTAAAATGCATTCACACAAAAGTATAAATCACCCAAAAGCCAGAATCAAAACATCGTGCTCAAGTAGTCTGTTATCAGGAGGGGCCTGGAGTGGAACACTATGTGGCAAGAACCAGCACATCTGAAACCCAAGTTCCAATTCCAGTCTGCCACTGACTCATGTTATAGCCTTGGGGAAAACATGCAGCCAATGGAATCATATAGAACATTCTAAAGGAATAATTCTGAAGATACTTGAAGACTGTTGCCGTCATCCAGCCCTTCTCCCAAGGCTTTAGGTCTTCAGGCTAAATACCTTGCATTCTTTATCAGTTCCTTAATTTCCAATTTACCCTGATTGCCCTCCTCGGGATGAGTAGCAATCTGTCAATGTCTCTTTTCAAGGCACCATGAATGGGACATAGATTCCAGCTGGGTGAGTAGAACAGTCCAATTCTCTCTTTGCCATGCACTCCAGACTTGTATTAATGGAGTTTGAGTACTGGGCCTCTCTGGCACTTTGTCTTACCAGTACTTTCCTCCCATGTGGATGCAGATCCACTCAGTTACACACATATCCATCCAACGAGGCTATCATCTACTACAGGCTCCTCCATTTTCTCCAGAAACAAATTCAGAAAGACTTTGTTAAATGCTTTGTAGAAATTCAGATATGTTATATGCACAGACATATCTTGATTTACCTGTCTGTAGTCACAATCAAAACAAAAAGTTGTATTTGGTCTTTCTGAGCTTATGTTGCCTCCTGCTGGTCCCCATCTCTTGTTCCAAATGCTCATGGATCTTCCTGGTCTACCACCTGGTTCAGGTCGCCTCCATGCTTACCAATCTCTCATTGTCAGGACCCACCTGCTTTCTGTAAAAACAAACAAACAAAGAAACAACAGCAACAACAAAAACTTGTTCCTTACTTTTGGTTGTCTCTAGTTTTCCAGCATCCCCTCCATTTTCCTGATTACTGAGAGGATTACATAGAGCAGTTCAATCATCTCATTGCAAAATGCCTGATTATCCTGGCATGTAATTTTTTAACATCTTTCTTATAAAAGACACTTCTGGTAGAAGTAAGAATACAGGTGAAGATGCAACGTACTTTTTTTTTTTTTTTTTTTGAGACAGAGTCTCACTGTGTCACCAGGCTAGAGTGCAGTGGTGCAATCTCAGCTCACCGCAAGCTCTGCCTACTGGGTTCAAGTGATTCTCCTGCCTCAGCCACCCAAGTAGCTGGAACTACAGGCATGTGCCACCATGCCCAGCTAATTTTTGTATTTTTAGTAGAGATCAGGTTTCACCATGTTGGCCAGGATGGTCTTGATCTCTTGACCTCGTGATCTACCCACCTTGGCCTCCCAAAGTGCTGGGATTACAGGCATGAGCCACCGTGCCTGGCCCTAACATAATTTTTAATACCTTTCTTATAAAAGTCACTCCTGGTAGAAATTAGGATATAGGTGAAGATATAACAAAGACTTGTGATAATAGAGAATTGGCACAGATAGAGGATCTCTCTGAGGCCCACACCTCTGTAACAGCCCATGTGTAAGCAGTCCTGGGCTCCTATGGCAGCATCAGGGACCAGGATCCTTTGATCTTGCTGTTCCATCTCTAGAGAGTTGCTTTTGCCCATATGGTTCAAGGCAGCTCATCAGCATCATTTCATAAGCCTCCTTGGCAGTTGGAAGGGGAAAAAGGGAGGAGGAGGGCACAACCCTGAACTTGCATATGTTGCTTCTATTTATATCCTACAGGCAAGAACTTACACACAGGCACTGAGCCGAAAGGAAGCCTGGAAATGCAATCTTTACTCTGAGATGTAATATGCTCAGCTAAAAGTCTGCAGTTCTGGTTCTTTGGGAAAAAAGAATACGTATATTAGAGAAACTCTCTGCCACACTTCAACTTCCTCTGTAAATCTCTTACATTCCCCATTTTCCCATATCTGAAACTGTAGAGTCATTTTTACAATCCCTAATTCTTTTTTAGTTACTCACAAAATCCTATTTATTTTATTCTTATAATCAGTTCTATTTTACTTCTTAAAATATTTTTATCCATCTGTTTCTTCCTATATTCACAGTGATTGACATCCAGATACAGACACTCATCAGTCTGGTTTTGCCCAAGCCAGAGTCCACACTGGTCATCTTCCACCTGCTGGGGTTTGGCAGGAAAGGACAGAGGATAGTTCTTCCCATTGGCAAGTGACATGGGACATAGTCTTCTGCTGCTCTCAATACTGATGCCTATTTGGCATTGGACTGGGGATGGGGAACCAACATTCTTCTTTGTTGGCCCCCTGTCAGGAGGGATAAGAAATCACTGCTTCCGCCATTGCGACATCCTTCCCAGGCCCAGCTAATTCCCACTGACATTGGTTCAGCCTCACTCCCCAGAGAACAGTGCTCCTCCAGTTTATGTCATCTTTCTCCCCATCTTTTGGGAGCTGTGTTTAGCCACTTTGTCATTTAACAAGACAGTAAGAGCCTTTTAACTTGTGTCTCTGGAAACATCTTCTCCTCCTCTCAATCATTCTGTGCAAAGCCAAATTAATCTCCTTAAAACAGTGATTTCATTTTTTAAAACTCTCCTACTTAAAAATTTCAAAAGGGTGGGCCATTTGTCACAGCAGGGGTAGCAATAAGCAAATGCATGTTGCCCTGCTCAAGGTCGATCTCACTAATTGATCAAGATACTCTTTCCAGCTCAACCCAGATGAAGCTTTAGAATCCTTTCCCACAGTTGGCACTACCAACCGATTAGAATTGGCATGGAAGATAGATCTTGTTTATCACCCTTAGCCTATAAAATTATTTCCAAAAGTTAGGCTTTTGACAGTGCTCTATCTCTGAATGCTTTTTGTGTGTTTCAAACCGTGTTTGTCAATATATGCAGGGCCTATTTCCTCAAATAAACCATATATTCTTCATTCTGGTTTTCTTTTTCCCTTAAATGTCTGGGTTCTGCTCACAGAGTTGTTTATAGCTGTCCTTGGTCAAAGAGGAGATGGTAAAGGTGCTGAGGGCTGAGCCAATGGCAGAAGAAAGGAAGGCCAGAAGGAAAATCTAAGCTCTCATCAAGAAAGGCAGTAAAACGCTGTAAGCAGAAAACTGGTGCCAGGTGTGAGATCCAGGGAGCGAGGCAAGGTCAACAAATGGAAAAACCAGAGCTCAGGAGCCAGAAGGATGGGAAGCAAGTGGGGTTGCAGAGTGCAAGTTGAGACAAGCAAATTGTTCAGACCTAAGTGTTTTTTTTGGCGCTCTCAGATCGACCTCTGTGCAGGGTCAGCCATTAAAACAGAACTCCACACATAATATGCACTCACACATGAATAAGCAAAAACATAAATCAAAGTAATACCATCTAACCCTATGTTGAAATGCTATATTGAACATCCATTTTCTAGTTTCTCTCAGTCTTCTATACCCAAATTCATACAAAAATATTGGCTTAGCAACTTTCCTTTAAATTACTGGTTCTTCTGTAAATGTCTTTAACATTGTATTTAAACCAGAGTGGAAAAGATAACTCTTGGTAAGTGCAGTAATAATAAAATACACCATTTAAAAGGTGGCAGATGGAAACCAGAAAGACTCCACCCTGGGATTTTTGCAGATTAGATTCACATGAAGCTTTAGTCCCCGCTCTGCTCCTGCTAAGGCTAAGGGATGGGCTTCTTGCCACAACTGCCTTTGCAGAAAATAACATCTTGCTCCTACCAAGAAAGCAGGTGACAAGCTCAGCAGCTGTGCTTTGGTTTGTTTTTCTCCATGGCAGGAACATGTGCCCCTGAGTGGGCATTGTTTGTGGAATCAGTAGGACGGCAAATGCAATGGCAAGGAGATAAAGGTAAGTCAGGAAGGAGAAAGTGGCACTTGGGGGCAGAACAAAACACCAAAAAAGCCAGGTGATGGAAACAAGGAGAACTATCATTCGCCCAAGTTAACAGAAGCAAGTTGACTCATGCAACTGTGAGAAAAACTAAGATTGTTGGCATGCACATGAGTCATCTAATGTATAAATCAAGCTACCAGCTAGGATTAATCTTGTATATGGAAACAAATTCGAGTATTTTGAAGATGAGCTAATGAGATTGACCTGTAGGATCACGCAGCTCTAATAGCTGAGTAGGCACATCAAGGATAAAGGCAAAAGCTGTGGGTGCCTCGGGAAGTGCCTTTCTTTGCGGCCTGTGCATTCACTCTTTGTGGGATGCAGGCTGAGCTGGATAAGATTTGCCCCACTCGTGCTGCCCTCAAGTTCTTCTTCATTTATAGTACTATTCCAGGTAGGATGTCTTCTGGAGTGCAAGTACAAAAGCTGTGTTTATGGCTCTTTCCATTTTACAATGGACTTTCCTACTGGTTGTGGAATTTAGCATGATGGGAGGACCAAGTGCTAGCTGCTGTTGTTGTTTACATTGGTAGTGGTCATTTGTTGGTTATTTTGGCAGGCCAGGGTCCATTCTACATTCCTTTGGTAATAGTGCTTAGTTCCGTCTGGGGATTTGCCTCTTCCCTTGGAGATGGTCTGGTAGGGCTTCGATCAAGGTGCGCTGTTCTCCCTCAGTCAAGGAGCAGGCACATGACCTGGGGATCTATAGGCTCCCTCCCTACACTTTCGGCCTCAACCAGAAAGACAAACAGATTGAAAAAGGGTAGACCCATTATGACCAGGATTAGCTCCCAGAAAAGAAAGCTGGGTATTTCTGACACCATAAAGATCCATAAGGTTTCCCTGGTGCAAAGCCTGGTGCTCCAGCCATTTCTGAGTTTGGTCTCTGAGCCTATTTCTTTTGCTGTCCTATTGCCTTTCAAAAATCTCCCATTTTGCTTAAGTCAGCAAGAAAGAATTTGGTTTCTGTTACTTGCAACCAAAGAATCCTAACTGCTACAGATTTATGTACTCAAAGTTTCCGCTACAGATATTCAAGGGAATGGAGACTATTGGTAAATCCAATAAGCTGATTATGTGAATATTGATTAAGAAAGCTTCTATATATTTTATAAGGGTTATTACTCAACACCATATCTTGTCTTCCTTATATCTCCCTGCCTTGAAGTCTCTCTTCTGATTAATCTGTTGTTTATTTCAACTCCTTTATCAAACATTCCCCAAAGTATAGTAAATGGCAATATATTACCTAAAACCCTAATTATCCACAATATCTTTCACACTGACAGATCTTATGGGAGTAGAAGCGGGTGGTACTTTGATTTGTAAAAATAATATATAGGTATATGTATTTGACTATCAATTTATAAAATGAAAAGTAATCATTTGTGGAAAACAAAAATATAGCAAAATATTCAAAAATAATGGGAGAAAAGGGGCCAAGTAATAATAATAATGTATTTTATTGAATCAAAGACAAGATCAGTTGTTGGAAACTATTATTTAATGTACCGCTAAGAAGGAAAAACATGCTACCAATGAATTTATGGCACACCATCTGCTCTAATCTAAATTTTTGTGTATCCCAAATTCATATGTTAGAGCCTTCTGCCCAATTTGAGGTAGAGCCTTTGGAAGGTGATTACATCATGAAGGCAGAGCCCCCCTGAGATTAGTGTCCTTATAAAAGAAATTGCATATGCCCCTTCTTTCCACTCCTTCTGCCATGTGAGGTTACAGTGAGAAGAAAGCTGTCTGCGAGGAGGCAGGCCCTTACTCTCTGCCATGTGAGGTTACAGTGAGAAGAAAGCTGTCTGCGAGGAGGCAGGCCCTTACTCTGAATCTGCTAGTGCCTTGATCTTGGACTTCCCAGCCTCCGAAACTGTGAGATCTAAATCGCTGTTGTTTATAAGCCACCCTATTGTATTTGGTTATAGTAGATTAAACAGACTGAGATGCCATCCCAACTTCAGAGATATTGCAAAAAGGCAAAAAAAAAAAAAAGTTTTAAAGTGATGAAATTTGGTAATAAAACTGATAATGTATGGAGTTCTAACTAAATGACAGGCCCTCTTCTAACTGTTTTACATGTATTAATTCATTTAATATTAATGATCTAATGGAGTAGTATGCTGTACAAGTATACTGGTGTGATATACAAGTAATATCCATAATTAGCCAAACAAATAGCTTCGAACTAATGCAAATTCAAAGTGGGGTTATTACAAGTTTTATCTGAACTGACAAATTTATGTTTTGATCAAAGCAATAATTAAAATTGTGTGAGAAAGCAGTGCTCTGAATTTTTTTTTTTTTTTTTGAAACAGAGCTCTGTTGCCCAGGCTGGAGCTCAGTGGTACGATCTCGGCTCACTGCAACCTCCATCTCCTGGGCTCAGGCAATTCTTGTGCCTCAGACTTTGGAGTAGCTGGGACTACATGTGCCCACTACCGTGCCTGGCTAACTTTTGTATTTTTAGTAGAGACAGGGTTTCATCATGTCAGGCAGGCTGGTCTCGAACTCCTGGCATCAAGTGATCTGCTGCCTCAGCCTCCCAAAGTGCTGGGATTACAGGTGTGAGCCACCGTGCCCAGCCTTAATGTTTTCTTTTATGAAATCAGTATCAAAAATTGTAACCTTGTTTTTTACTGAAAAATTCATTCTTAGTTTTGTTTCAATCTTTACAATTTAAAAACAAAATGCCATTGCTTCTAAGCTTTGTTTTCTAAATCTTGAAAGGCCCCTGGGCCAAAAGCAATCAATATTTTGCTTCTTTCCCTATCTCTCTTCTAGGTTGTGTAAGTTGACAGTGCTATTCAGCATTTCTCTAAAGGTATTTTGTGGAATACTGGTGTGGAGATGTTCTGTTGTAACTTGAATAAATCCTGGGGCTCACGTGCCCAGTCTCAACAGGGTTAGCATTCAAAGAAACAGTTCAGTAACCAAGTGTGATCTCTCTCTTTCATTTCTTAAAGAATATTAAAGGAGATCCAATCCATAATTCCTAACTTCATTTCTTAAATTTTTCTTTTCCTCATTCTTCTCCTTATGTAATTGTCTCACATCTCAAAGCTTTCTCAACACCTCTCTTCCCCTATTTTTTTCACTCAGTTCCACACCAAATTATCTTGGACACCCTATACCTTTGTAGGATCTTCTCTTTTCTTCCTCTTCCCCTTTCTTTCCATCATTTTAAATTTCTTTCAAGAAAGCCCTGACCCTGTCTGATGACAATCCCTCATTCCAGATACCCTGAGTCTTCCACTTCTGATTAGTTGAAGATGTAGAATGAGGACCATGAGATGAATATCAAATAGAGCGAAAGGTACTGAGTGAACAATGTTAGACGTTTTCATTGAGGGTACAGGTCAAGAAAGAGGCAAACCATTTGTTCATACATTAATGATATTTTGTTTCTTTAAAAAAAATGCACTGTGGTCATTTATATTGAGGAACTCTAGGGACCTTTTGAAAATTTACTGGCACATTAGTATATCAAAGACTCTGAGAGGTCTTGCAATTAAGAATCTTAATTATCTTTGTTTTATCTAGTATTTCTCAAACACATTTCAAAATGATCATTTTCATCTCCCTTCCCTACTTAACACACATAAGTACCCATGAAGATGATTATGGTAAAGTGACCTTAAATAATAAAAGATATAACAAAAACAACTGAAGGTATATTTGTAACATACACATAGCTTGGTTGGATGGATGTTTCAGTGAGGACAACAGTAGTTTGAATGCAGTATGCATTTTTCACATAACTTGGAAAGTAGTGCCATTTTGCCCTTTGTCTTGCAGTTGGAATATGAGATAACCAATGCAAAACAGCTACCAGCTGAGTCTGTCTGGCCACTGTTTACACAGATACAGTTGCACAACTGGCCCTGTACAACAGTTATCCTTGAATTTGATTTGTCAAGATGGTTTGTGTTACTACCTCCGTGGTATCTTGATTTACCTTGGGCAGTGGCTATTAGCCCATTAGCTGTTACATGAGTTTACTGTCAGTGGGTTTGGAGGGTATGATTATTTGCAGATGAACTTGTCCATAGCTAGAGGTAATATGTACCTGGGTGTCTGAGCAAGTTTTCATGAGGGATCATCTGGAAAAGATTGGAAAACAGCACCTGAAGCCACATGTGCTCTGTTTGGCATGCAAAACCTTGCATACTAGATTTAGTAGTGGGGGCAACAGATGATGAATAATTTGCAAACTGATAACGTTTTAGCTGGACCTGATAATATTGGGAATCTTCCTATATAAAGATACAGAATATTCATTATTAACAATAAAAAAAACAGACAATAGATAAACAGATTTTAGGCAATCTAAGAAGCAAATTCAAGTATTCTGGCTCTTTTTTTTTTTTTTGCCTATTTTACTTTGGATTGTTGATATTTGGAGCAATCCTGGGTGACAAAACTCAAAATCATTATCATTGCTTGGACTTACAATTTGTTTAAGATTTGCACCACCTCAACATAAATGGCTGGTTTTACTAACATTCCACCTGAAATTTTGTTTACTTCTTTGGTCATCTTAAAAAAATACTTATCCACAAACTTGCTCAACTTAAGGAAAAATTGGAAAAATCTTACATGCCCTAAAATAGGGAATCCTTTATCATATTACATTTATATGTGGTAACCATTAGTGCTGTCCACCAAATATTTCCAATTCTCCTCCTGGACACATAGTAGGATTTCATTTCTTTCCCACTTTAGGTTAAGTGAAGCCATGTGACTAGCTTTAGCCAATGAAATGTGACAGGAAATACAATGTGGCATCCAGGCAGAAATTTTAAGGACCAGTGTATAATTTGTTTTCCCCCATTGTCAAGTTTTTCTTCTACCTGGGTCCTGGAGTGAGAACATTATGTGACAGAGCCAATCCCTAACTGATCTACAATTGACGCATAGAGTGAGCAAGAAATTAAATATGGTTTTATGTCACTGAGATGTTGGGGGTATTTGTTACTACAGCTTAACCCAGACCATTCTGGCTGATAGGCCACATGGGACACTAAACTGTTCATAAAAATTACATAGTAGAAAAATGTCAGATGATAAAGGACAGATATAGATTATATATTCAGTAAAAATTGCAAGTTTTAAACAAGTATTGGTTAATCATTGAAAAATACATATGAAATGGAGTTTCCTGGGATAGACTGGATCTTTAGAATTCTGAAGCTGAAAGTAATTCAGTGAAAAAACGTGTCTTTGGCCAGTGTCCATCAACATACGGATAAGCAAAATATGGCGGATACACGCAATAGAACATTATTCAGTCTTAGAAAAGAAAATCTGACATGCTACAACATATGAGGACATTACGTTAAGTGAAATAAACCAGTCACAAAAAGATAAACGTTGTATAATTCCACTTATATGAGGTATAAGTATAGTCAAAACCACAGAGACAGAAAGTAGAATGATGCTTGCCAGGGACTGGGGGAGAGGAAGTGGAGAGTTGATGTTTAATGAGTATAGAGTTTCAGTTTTACAAGATGTGAAGAGGAAAACAAATCATTCCCTTTTCCTGGGCTTGGGAGAGGGCTTTGGGTCTCTCCTGCATGAAATAGAGAAGCCTGATGATTGCTGGTGTTGAAAAGTAAGCTCACCCTGGCCTCAGAGAGGTCAGTTGGTGGTTGGATGGGAGCCAGCCTCAACCTATGATTCTAAGAATAGTGTGGGAGCTGAGGCGCTTGGTCTCCTAAAGGTTTGCTGTAAGATCACTGACATGAAGCAGATTGGTGAATAGGAGGAAAGGCATGCACATTTATTTCACATGTATACATGGAGTCTTCAGAATGAAGACCCAAAGATACAAGGAAAAATGTCTATTTTTATGCTTAGGTTCAACAAAGTATGGATAGCCACGTAGAAATATGATTGGACAAAAAGGGTCTGATCTACTGCGAATAGACTGAACAGGGAGACTCCGCAAGACCTGTCTGTTCAGGTTCTTCTTGGTCTCCCTGTGTAGCATTCCTTCCTTCTGGGTATGGGGACTTTTGCCCTCTCTAGAATGGAGGTTCTCTGGAATGGGGGTCTTCTGACCTACAGTCAAACAAGGTAGGTCAGATCACTTATTTCTGGCCCTTTTGTGTATGGAATATTTTTAGGTTTTTTGGCTGGCTTTCAGGAAAAGGGGTTCTAGTTTCTATGCCTCGCCTTGGGGGAAGAGGGATTCTAGTTTTTATGGCTAGCCTTGGGTTGCAGGGGAGAAAGGAACTGCAAGACAGGAGGGCAGGAGAAGATCAAAGAAAAACTTTTGCTTCTGTGGCTGCTCTGAGGCCTTCATTTTGGGGTACCGTTTTTTGAACCCCAACATTAGCCACTTGGTCTGGGAGCTGGAGGGCCTGCGTTGCTGTTTACAGGGAAGAGCCAAGGAAAGAGCGTATCCCTTCCCAAGGCTTTCATGGATGTATGAGGACCAGTCAACAGCGAAGGGTGGCCGACTGCCACAGAGCCAGCAAGAGAGGATTCAGTCCCAGAGCAAAAAATGGAGGCTCCCAGCCAGGGTCCTCCTGCAAAGTATGACAATTCAGAACTACTGGGGATGGTACAGACAACGTTCAGCCTCCAGTGTGTGTTCCTGTCTCTCCCTCTAGAGGACAGTTCTCGCTCTCAAAGTGCCCTCAGTGTGTCGTCATGGTAAAAAGGCAGGAGACAGCAAACGCTTGATCCGAGCTGCACCATGCCTCGCTTTCACTTTCCCTGAAGACAAAAGAAGATGGCAAGTAACGAAAGCTCACCCCAGGGAGTTTCCTCGGAGAACATAAGCGGTCCCAATAGGGTAAAGGAGAAAATAATTATCTGGAAAGGTTGCAATTAATAGTGTCAGGTTTAACCTTTGTGCTAATATGGGAATCTAAGGCACTAAGTCATCCCCTAAGACCTAGTGCTCTCTGTACAACAAAGTTTTAGTCTTTTCATGTACAAGTCAGTGCTTATTACATCCAATGCCTGAGTTCCCAGGGAACAGAGTTCCTTCTCAGGCAGCCTGCCAAGGACACCAGCAATTAAGCAGGGGTCTGTGGCTCTGTCATCTAGCTGTGACCAAATTTGTTCTTTCTGCCTTGCCTGCCAGTGAACCTACTGCTAGACTGAGATGTAAATGCCGTTTCTGGTGTACATTAAGAAAATGTGAAATAATTAGCTCAAAGCCATGGTTATGGAGCAAAAATATTAAAAATATAAGTTAGAAAATCCTTGTGACAATGTTCATGTGAATGGTGAGGGTAGGGAGTCCATTGCATGTATGTGGGTGCCTGTGTGGAGGAGTATGTGTGTTGAATAAATATGCATAAAGAGTGCATTAGCAGGAGATCCAAGAATTTATGTATGGGGGTGGGCGTGGAAATCCACATTTTAGAAACATTTTTTCCTTTTTCACAGTCAAGTGACGTTTTTTCAGACATCTGTTCTGTGAGCAAAGTAGGGAGGAACGGACATCAGCGTTAAGTGCTTGGGAGAGGAATTCTGGAGGAACACTACCCACTTAATTTAGCTCGGCTCTATGAAAGATTACAGGGTTTAGGACTATTTCTGGCCACATCCGAGAGTCTGTGAAAAGTGGAAGTAAAGTCATTAAGCGGAATGGGCATTTGTACATTTGGTAATTTGTCTTGAGTCAGAAAGTCTAGACACTCCCCTGGGAATGGGGGGAAAATGGGGGCCATGGTTATGACCTTCAGGACTCTGGAAATAGGAAAGGCAAAGACCTGGAAGGTCCTGAGGCAAATGGGCTCAATAGATCTTTTTTCTTTCTTTTTTTTTTTTTTTTTTTTTTGAGACAGAGTCTCACTCTGTCACCCAGGCTAGAGTGCAGTGGCGTGATCTTGGCTCACTGCAATTTCCGCCTCCCAGGTTCAAGTAATAATGCCTCAGCCTCCTGAGTAGCTGGGATTACAGGCACACACCACCACTCCTGGCTAATTTTTGTATTTTTAGTAGAGATGGGGTTTCACCACGTTCCCAGGCTGGTCTCGAACTTGCAAGCTCAGGTCAACCACACGCCTCGGCCTCTCAACGTGCTAGGATTATGGGCATGAGCCACCACGCCCAGCTGATAGTTCTTGATGAAGCACATAAAGCAAAATGAAAGGCCACTGGTCTGGTGTTCAGACACAATCCAGGCCTCACCCGACTTGGAGACAGGCAGCCCCAGCCAGCAGGAGAGTTACAGACCTCAGCTAGATCTGGGGACCACCAATTTCCTACCAGGGCAACCTGAGAATGTAATCTCTGTGTGCCTCAGTTCCTTCCCCTCTTAAATAGGCACAGCCATTGTAACAACGAGAGTAGCTAACATGGATGAAGAACTTCCTGTGTACCAGGCACCATAAAAAATGCTGGATTCATGTACTCTTCCTGATAATCCTACAGTGTAGTAGTATTATATTTCATTGATTCTAAGATGTTCTTTTTTTAATACTTTAGCATTCTCTGTTATCAGGATGAATAATTGATAAGAAAGCATATAAGTCATGGTTAAATTATTTTTAAGAGACAGGGTCTTGCTATGTTGTCCAGGCTGGTTTTAAACTCCTGGCCTCAAGTGATTCCCCTGCTTCAGCTTCCAAAGTGCTGGGATTACAGGCCTGAGTCACCACACCTAGCCAGTCATGATTAAATTTATATTTTTACATCTTTTTTAGTGATTTATAAATTGATGATATGTTAGATTCAGTGAGGAAACTGAGGCAGAGATTTGAAAACTGAGGCACAGGTAGGTTGAATAACTCGCCTAAGTTCACACAGTTAGAAAGTGGTAGAATGAGAGTTTGACTCAATGCTGTTTCTAGAGTTGACTTGCTTCCAAGGTGCTAGACTTCCTGGTCCCTCCACTTACTAGCTGTGTGATCTCAGGCAAATTCCTAACCTCCCTGTGCCTCTGGGGTTTTTTCATCTGTGAAATGGTGATAATAATATTAGCAACTGCTTCATAGGATTGTCATGGAGGTTAAACAAGTTTACATATGTCAAGTTCTGAAAATAGTGCCTGACATATGGCAAATATTCAATAAACTTTAGCTACAATTACTTTTTATTCTTCTAAAGAGAAAACCAGCATCACTTGTTATGTATAGAAGATAACTGGAAAAAAGAGAGCTGTAACTAGCAAAAGGAGAGTAAGTTCATCTCTAAAATCATCTTGGCCCCAGGATAGGTATGCTTACCATATTTTGGGAAATTTTTTGTTGTTGTTCTATCTCTCCAAAACTGAGAAATCAAGTAAAAGCGAGATGGGGAAAAGTGACTAAGAGGGAGTGGCTGTGAGAGGTGAGGAGGGAGGGACAAACAGAAGGACGAGGTAGGGCAGCAGATCTAGGGCTGCCTTGGGTTTGCTTCAGGAGGTGGGAACAGCATGGTGCTTATGCTGGGGTAGCCATAGCTGTTGGAAGTAGCTATCTATACTGACTGAAATGAAAAAGAGTTTCAATCTGCAGGTTGCAATTCATTAGTAAGTTATAGGATGAACTTGGTGGGTAACAATCAGTATCTTTAAAAATATAGGAGCAGAGGCCAGGCTTGGTAGCTCACACCTGTAATCCCAGCCCTTTGGGAGGCTGAGGCAGGCCTGATCACTGAGGTCAGGAGTTTGAGAATAGCCTGGCCAACATGGTGAAACTCCGTCTCTACTAAAAATATTTTCAAAAATTAGCCAGGAGTGGTGGCGCACACCTGTAATCCCAGCTACTTGGGAGGTGAGGCACCGGAAATGCTTGAACCCAGGAGGCGGAGGTTGCAGTGAGCTGAGATCATGCCACTGCACTCCAGCCTGGGCAACAGAATGAGACCCTGTCTCAAAAAAAAAAACAAACAACAACAACAAAAAATACAAGGGAAGGCAGGGGAATACAAGGGAAGGCAAGGTAAGTATCACAGGATATCATACGTAATAACAATACATACATATTGTTTTACTGAACTTGTGTCTCAGCTAAGAGTGTACGGATGTGTGTAATGGGCTGGGATGTAAAAGATTTTCTGTGGGTCTCAGTGCAAAAGTTTGGAAGCCACTGGACTAAAGCAAAGATAAGATTAGGTGTTGGCTGAAAAATAAATATACAATATAAATGTAAAGTAATATGTTTTATATTAACAACCAGGGACCCCTGCTTTCGCTAAAGTGTAGCTTTCTAGAAGCATTCAGGGACCCTGACACACCACATGGCATCTGTAAAACACTCTCCCTTTCTGCACCTCTTGGCCTTGGGGAAACTACTCACCCCCCACACCACCCCTCAACCCTGCCCAGATCCTGGGCTGACTTTGACCTTGCCTCTCCTTGGCTCAGCCACTTTTCCTTAGACCTAATTCCTGTCCCTCTCTCCCACATGTTTCCAGATGTCCAGGATAAGGGCCAGCTTTTGTTGATCCACACAGCCTGGGACTCCACACAGGAACCTAGTCACCTCCAGAGGCTGAGCGGTCCTCTTTTGTGTTTTATTTAAGTGTTCTTGAAATACACATGACAAAGAATGACAGTGAATTGGAGAAGTAACACTCCCCAGTAGTGACGGCAACTCAAATTCATGTGGGGCCTGAGTCTGAACAGGCTCCAAATTGTTAGGTGATGGATCCTAAACCGAGAATTATGGCTCAGATTGGAACCAGGTAAAACAGCTCTGAAAGAATAGATCTAGTTTCATTTATGCTAAAAAGTAAACAGAAACAAGTATTAAATCAGAATCAAGTTAACATTGTTTAACCTAAAGTATACATGCGGCCAGGCGCGGTGGCTCACGCCTATAATCCCAGCACTTTGGGAGGCCGAGGCGGGTGGATCACCTGAGGTCAGGAGTTTGAGACCAGTCTGACCAACAGGGCAAAATCCCATCTCTACTAAAAATACAAAAATTAGCTAGGCGTGGTGGTGGGTGCCTGTAATCCCAACTACTCGGGAGGCTGAGGCAGGAGAACTGCTTGAACCCAGGGGACTGAGGTTGCAGGTGAGCAGAGATCACACACTGCATTTCCACCTGGGTGACAGAGCAAGATTCCGTCTCAAAAAAAAAAATGCAAATTTCAGAATAAGGGGATTAAAATGCCTGCCAAAAATTTGGGAAGCTCTTTCTCTGACAACACAGAACAGGGCCAAGTCCAAGTGGTATGAACTTGTGTGTTTTCTAAATTATTTTTAATTTGCAGGTAAAATAACTGGAAATCATCAGTTAGCATCATAGGGAGGTCCAGAGAAGAAAAAGAAGTCAAATCTTTTCAATATGTAAAAATGGAGGTGATCAGCCTGTTTTGCAAAAGATAAATGAAACACAGACATTAGCAGACTCATTTTAATTCATTAAAATTATCTCAAGGGTTAAAGAAAAGGCAAAACCTGGGCATCATTGAGCGTGATAAAGACTTCACATGCAAGAATTCCCCAAACGAAGGCATTTAAAACACAGGTACTACATTTGTAAACTTATGTTGTTTGCAATTCAAGTATACCTTATTATTCAGTGGCTTCTTTTTGGTCACTATTACATAAGTAATATTTTTCATTAACTATTTATTCTTATTAATATGAAACAGAAAAAAAGTTAAGATTCTAGAATATATCTCTTGCTTTTAATTCATTTTTGAACTGATTTTTACATAAACTTTTACAAATTTCCCAGGATTTATAGAAACCTAACTATTGAATAAATTGAGACATGAATATATTACCTCTTAAATCTTGTAGAAAACGAGGTCAAAGTTGGCAGCAGACAGGAGAAGAGTTTGGCCAAATTCCTGGGGTCTAAAAGGGATAAATGGCAAACTGGTCTTATCTTGAGGCTCCATACCCAGGACCTGAGCTTAGAGGAGGCCCAATTTCTTCACAGCCATTCCTCAAAAGCATTCCTGGAACTCCTTACTTGTAAGCTCCTTTAGGGCCTGTGCACATTCTCTGGGATTTTCTTGGAAGTAGCCAACCTTCATTCTTTTCAAAATGGCCAGAAGTTAGTTGGATTTAGATCTGGTGAATCAGGTCAAATGCATTTAAACAAGCTGTGACTTTGAAGTGACAACTCTGTCTTTCTCATTTAGTTCATAAACAGACCCTGTAGGAATAAACACATCAGTTCCTTAAGGGACATGGAAAATGGTGTGGTGGGTGGGGAATAACTAACAGAATTATTAATTTTAATGGCATGCAGCCATGATTAGAGTTAATAAAGTTGACGCCAGCTTTTCAAAGCTTGAGTTTAATGTTTAACAACAAGGAGAAAATAAAGATAAGGAATAAATTCTATCACTTCTAATAAGAGTTAGATTCCAGGACAATCAAAAATTCCAAGGAGAAGAACCGAGAGCCAGAAAGATCTCCCAGAAATGTTCCCTTCTGTAGGTAATTCCTCTTCCCTCTCAGGATTGAAAAATAACCAACCTAAACTGGGGGAGGGTGATGGAAAAAAGAAAGAAAAGTTCAGCACTTTATTTGTTGATGCAAGTTACATGTATAATACCAAAAATTAGAAAATAAAGCCACTTGTAAGCTTGGCATGGAGAGATAAACCCTGTTAATATGTTTGGGTATATCTCCTTCAGAATGCTGATATATAACATGTTTGTGTAATTCTGTATTTATTTATATATGTACATATAAGTAGACATAAAAACATAAAATATATTTTTCTTTTAGATGATATGCTATGGATGCTTTTTAATAATTTTGTTTCTGTTAATAAAATGAATATTTTACATGTCAACAAATATATACTTATTTTATAATTTTAGATGGCTACTTCACAGTATTTTCATTAATAGATCATAATTTATTTAATCGAAGCCTAATTTTGAGCGTTTACATTTTTATAAGCATTTACTGTTTATGAACAATGCTAAGGTATCTGTATGCAGGCATACAGCTTTAAACATTTGTTCAATTTCTTCCTCCCCATGGTGAAAGAAGGTCTCTTTGCTATAGTCTGAATATTGATGTCCCTCCATAATTTATAGATTGAAACCTAACCTGCAGGTGATTGGATCAGGAGGTGGGGCTTTTGGGAATTGATTAGGTCAGGAAGGTGGAGCCTCATGATTGGAATTAGCAACCATAGAAAAAGAGACACCATGTGAGGACAGAGCAAATAGGGTGGGCTGCCTATGCAGTAGTAAGCAGGCCCTCACCAGACTCCACTGGCACCTTGATCTTGGGCTTCCTAGCCTCCAGAATGGTGAGAAATAAACTTCTGTTGTTTGTAAGCTACCCAGTGTTTTGTTATGGCAGCCCAAATGGACTAAGGCACTCCTGCTATAAATCAAACATTGAAAATTGTAAAATAGGAAGTCCTAGCCAGAGCAATTAGGCAAGAGAAAGAAATAAAAGGCATCTAAATAAGAAAACAAGAAGTCAAACTATCTCTCTTTGCTGATGATATGATTCTATACCTAGAAAACCCTAACGACTCTGCCAATAGGCCCTGGAACTGATAAATGACTTCAGTAAAGTTTCAGGATACAAAATCAGTGTACAAAAAGCAGTAGCATTTCTCTCCACCAATAACATTAAGGCTGAGAGTCAAATCAAGAGTGCAATTCTGTTTACAATAACCACATACACACAAAATATACCTAGGAATACATCTAACCAACGAGGTGAAAGATCTCTATCATGAGAACTACAAAACACTGCTGTAAGAAATCAGATAACACAAGCAAATGGAAAGATACTTTCCATGCTGATGGATTGGAAGAATCAATATTGTTAAAAAAGGCCATACTGCTCAAAGCAATCTACAGATTCAATGCTATTCCTATCAAACCAACATAGTTTTTCACAGAACTAGAAAAAACAATTCCAAAATTCATATGGAGCTAAAAAAGAGCCCAAATAGCCAAAGCAATCCTAAGCAAAAGGAACAAAGCTGGAAGCATCACATTACCTGACCTGAAACTATACTATAAAGCTACAGTAACCAAAACAGCATGGTACTGGTAAAAAAACAGACACATAGACCAATGGAATAGAATAGTTAACCTAGAAATAAAGCCACTCACCTATAGCCATCTGGTCTTTGACAAAGTCAACAAAAATAAGCAATAAGGAAAAGACTTATTATTCAATAAATGGTGCTGGGATAACAGGCTAACCATATGCAGAAGAATGAAACTGGACTTCTACCTTTCACCATGTACAAAAATTAACTCAAAATGCATTAAATATTTAAGTGGAAGACTTCAAACTACAAGAATCCTAGAAAAAAACCTAGGAAACACCATTCTGGGCATCACCCATAGGAAAGAATTTATGACTATGTCCTCAAAAGCAATTGCAACAAAAACAAAAATTGACAAGTGGGACCTAATTAAAATAAAGAGCTTCTACACAGCAAAAAGAAACTATCGACAGACTAAACAGACAACCTACAGAATTGGAAAAAATATTCACAAACCAGACATCTGACAAAGGTCTAAAATTCAAACTCTGTAAGGAGCAATTAAACAAGCAAAAACAGATAACCCCATTAAAAATGGGCAAAACACATGAACAGACATTTCTCAAAAGAAGATATACAAGCAGCTAATAAACATATGAAAAAATTCTCAATATCACTAATCATCAGATAAATGCAAATCAAAACCACAATAAGATACCATCTCACACCGGTCAGAATGACTATTATTAAAAAGTCAATAGGTAACAGATTATGGAGGGCTGTGGAGAAAAGGAAACACTTATATGTTGTTGGTCAGAATGTAAAGGGAATGCTTATACACTGGTTGTTGGGAATGTAAATTAGTTCAGCCATGGTGGAAAGCAGTTTGGAGATTTCTCCAAGAACTAAAAACAGAATTACCATTTGACCCAGCAATCCCATTACTGGGTATATATGCAAAGGAAAATAAATTGTTCTACCAAAAAGACACATGCACCTGTATGTTCATTGCAGCACTACTCACAATAGCAAAGACATGGAATCAACCAAGGTGCCCATCAATGATGTATTAGATAAAGAAAATGTGGTACATACACACCATGGAATACTATGCAGCCACAGAAAAGGAAGAAATCATGTCCTTTGCATCAACATGGATGCAGTTGGAGGCCATTGTTCTAAACAAAGTAATACAGAAACAAGAAATCAAATACTGCATGTTCTCACTAAAAGTGGGAACTAAACATTGGAAACTCATGGACATAAAGATGGCAGCAAAAGGGGGAAGGAGGAAAAGGGTTGAAAAACTAACTATTGAGTACTATGCTCAGTATCTGGATGAAGGGATCATTTGTACCCCAAAACTCAACATCATGTAATACATGCACATGTACCCCCCTGAATCTAAAATAAAAGTTGAAATTAAAAAAAAAAATTGCAAAATAATAAATACATTACGGAAAAATATAAAAGCCACCTTTTTGAGAAAACAACTAACATTTCAGTGACCATTTTTCCATGTAACTCTTTATGCATTATGTACACATAGGCATAATATATGTGTGTGTGTGTGCATTTATGTGTGTTTTTATACACACACAAAGTTTAAGGGGGACATTTTTAAAGGGATTGGTGATATATAATTCTCTGTATCTTAATAATATATAATGGAAATTCCTCAATGTCAGGTAGTATAGGTAATTAATTTTTAATTCTTGGATAAAATTCTACTGTAAGCATTATTATCAGTCAGCTCTTCTTTTACTAATAGAGTTTTGATTTGCTATCATCTTTTTGTTATTAAAAATAATGCTGCAGTACATACACACACACACACTTATATATACTGGGGCTTTTATTTCTATAGTATAGAGTCCCAGGAGTGAGATTCTGGGTTGAATTGCATGTGCATTTAAATTTTTAATAGAGATCACAAATTGCTTTTTCACATTTCTACCAGTGATATATGAAAGTGCCTTTGCCCCAACTCCCATCTCTGCTAATAATAGGTGCAATTACTTTTTTTTTTTTTTTGCCACTCTGATGGCTATGATCATGGTAATTTTCATTTCCATTTCTCTGCCTATTGGAGGAGATTAAACATGTTATCATACTTGCTCTTCTGCCAATTGCCTCTTCATATCCCCAATTTATTTTGCTGTTGGGTTGATTATCTTTATCTTATTAAATTGTGACAAAGCTTTTTTTATATACAGATACAAAGTTTTATCTATCATTTGATTTATAATATTTTTTCCAGCTTGTTTACCTACTGATTTTGTTTGTGGTATCTCTTGCACTACAAACAATACCTTGAAATTTTATAAAGGTTAGGTTGATCACCTACCTTTGTTTAAAAGAGTTATTTAATTCTTAGGTGTACAGACAATAACCTAATTTTTTTCTAAAATGGTTATTATTTATTTATTTTTACTTTCAAGTCAAATTCATTAGGAATTTATTTCATAATTAATATAAACTAGGGGGCCAAAATTTATTTTCTTTCAAGAGCATATCCAATTGTGAGGAGACTATTAATTAAATTTCCCCACAATGAAATAATGAAATATCACCTTCAGGAGGTATTACACAATTCTGAGCTCTCTTTATTATTATTTTTTACTGATTTTTTTGGTAGTCTTGTGCCTATACTGTGCTTTTTTTTATTATACTGGCTTTTAAGTAGTTTTAATACTGTCATTCTTTTTGTTTTTGAGAGAGTCTCAATCTGTCACCCAGGCTGGAGTGCAATGGTGTGATCTCAGCTCACTGCAACCTCCACCTCCTGGGTTCAAGCAATTCTCCTGCCTCAGCCTCCTGAGTAGCGTGTCACCACCCTAGGCTAATTTTTGTATTTTTAATAGAGATGGGCTTTCACATGTTGGCCAGGCTAATACTAGCATTCTTTATTCATCAATTTGATTATTTTATCCAATTAAAATTGCCAGAGATTCTATGGGAGTTGTACTAAATTTGTATACTATTTTCAGGAGAACTGATCTATTTATGAGAGTAAGTATTACTTTTCAAGAACATGGTATAAATTTCTAGTTGTTCAGATCCTATTTTTGTCTTCCAGTACGATTTTATTTTTTACCTGGGTCCTATTCCTTTCTTGTATAATTTATTCCTATTTTATGATTTTTGTTACTATTATGAATGGAATAGTTTCCTCATTTTCATTTGTATGTGGGTATATGCCTCATATAGAAAAAGCTAATAATTCTGTATCTTTATGTTGTATCTACCCAATCCATCAAATTCTTTTTTTATTTCTCATTTTTTTTACTAGAGTTTCTTAATGATATCAGATATAAAACTATACTGTCAGCAGAAAGTTTCACCTCTTTCTTTCATATTTATACCGTGCACATTATGTTTATTGCATTTACTAAAATATCTATACAATATTAAATAATAATAGTAATAGTAGGTGTGATTTGTGAACTATATATTTGGTCTTCATCCTGTTTCCTGGCATACAACTCCTAAAATCCTTGGAATCCCCAAAGTGATAAATGTCTTTTTGTTTGCTAATAAGTTGACTAGTGACTGGCAGCCCCTAGATAGCTTCATGATGGGGGCTGGTCACCAGAAAAAACAATGGTCAATTCGAGAGTTGGGACTTTGCAACCCTGTTCCTCAACCTCTGAGGAGGGTAGAGGGACTGAAGGTTAAGTTGATCACCAATGGCTAATGGTTGAATGAATCATGCCTCCATAATGAAGCTTTTAGAAAAGCCCAGAAGGACAGAGTTCAGCAGAGCTTCCATATAGTTAAACACATGGAGGTTCCTGGAGGGTGGCTGCCCAGGGAGGGCATGGAAGTTTCCCTCCCCTTCCCCACACCTCACTCTATGCATCTTTTCATCTGTATTATTTGTAATATCTTTATAATAAACTAGTAAACACAAAAGTTTTCCTGAGTTATGTGACCTGGCCTAGCAAATTAATTTTAACTCTAGAAGAGGGTCTCATGGGAACCCCGATTTACAGCCAGTTGGTCCGAAGCACAGGTAAAACAACCTATGGCTTGCAATTGGCATCAGAGTGGGGCTCAGTCTTGTGGGTCAGAGTCCTCAACTTGTGTGCTTGGATGCTATTTCCAGGTAAACCATGTCAGAATTGAGATGAACTAGAGGACACCGAGTTGGTGTCTGCTGCAGAATTATTCGCTTGTGTTCTGGTGTCAGAAGCAGGTTGTGAGATAATAGTGGGAGAAATTGAATTAGTTTTTTCTACAGTAGGCATGCCTGTCTTGTTTTTCATTTTAACAGAAATAGCTATAACTATAGGAATATAAATGTATTAGTCATGTGGTGTTATATAACTTTGGCTTTACTGCAATAATAACCCTGAAATATCAGAATCTTGCAGCAATAGAAGGAAGGAAAAAAACAATGGCCAAACCATGAGATGGTCGTTAATGCTTCTGCTCAGAAGTGACAATGCATTCCTTCTACTCACATTCTTTGGCCACAGTAAGTCACAAACCAAGCCTAATGTCAATGTTGTGGAAAAGAATAACTCAGGAGGCCGCGGTGGCTCAAGCCTGTAATCCCAGCACTTTGGGAGGCCAAGGCGGGCAGATCACGAGGTCAGAAGATCGAGACCATCCTGGCTAACACGGTGAAACCCCGTCTCTACTAAAAAAAAATACAAAAAATTAGCCGGGCGAGGTGGCGGGCGCCTGTAGTCCCAGCTACTTGGGAGGCTGAGGCAGGAGAATGGCGTCAACCCGGGAGGCGGAGCTTGCAGTGAGCTGAGATCCGGCCACTACACTCCAGCCCGAGCAACAGAGCGAGACTCTTGTCTCAAAAAAAAAAAAAAAAAAGAATAACTCAGAAAGAGAGAGAAGCAAATAACTGGAGATAAGAGTTTACCATAATCTTCCCCCAGCTTAAAAATATTTGCTTTCCTCCCTTTTGCTCAAAAAAAAAAATAAACTCACCCCTTCCCCAAGAAAGTCCCCTAAAAAGTCCCATCCAATTGTAAATGACAAGGCTATTCAAGATTTTTTTTCAAAGTTCTTATACCAAATTTGGATGTGGCTCCCCTTGATCTTGAAACGTAGAAACTACCTCCCCCCCAAAAAAATAAATACTCCCAACACACAGTGGTAGAAAACAGGGATGAGCCAACTCATACTCCAATTTAAAAAGGAGAAGGATAAAAGGCACACAGCAGTCACCGATCCATAGCAATTCTGAAATTCCTCAGAGGAAATGCAAGAACCTCAAATCCTGGGTGGAGGGAAATTTCTTGATTAGTCATCATATTTGCCCCTTGCAAGTAGCTTTTTGTTTTGTTTTCTGTTTGAGAGGATCTACTGTCTCTGTGATTTTTCTATTTCTATTATCCCTCTTAGTCATATATATATTTTTATTTTATATATAATATATATGTATATATATATATTTTTTTTGAGATGGAGTTTTGCTCTTGTTGCCTAGGCGGGAATGCAATGGCATGATCTTGGCTCACTGCAACCTCCACTTCCTGTGTTCAAGCGATTCTTCTGCCTCAGCCTCTGGAGTAGCTGAGATTACAGGCACCTGCCACCACACCTGGCTTATTTTTATATTTCAGTAGAGACGGGGTTTCACCATGTTGGCCAGCCTGGTCTTGAACTCCTGATCTCAGGTGATCCACCCACCTCAGCCTCCCAAAGTGCTGGAATTACAGGCGTGACCCACTGTGCCCGGCTTGGTCATATTTTTAAAGGACATTGGAGAATGTGTCCTCTTTTGGGGGTCAACACCTGTCTTTCTCCTCTTGCCCTTTGTCAGTGGTAGAAGTTTGAATGTCTAAAAGTTGTCTCCAGTCTGGAGTAGTCACTGACCACTCCAGGCTAGTGGCTCTTTTAGTGGTACAACTTTCTCAGAGTGGTACCCACTTTTCTCTTGATTTTACTGGAAGTAACTTGGGCTTGTGCATTTCTGTAGGAAAGTCATAAAATGGTCATTTTTCCCCTGAGCCATGTTTCCCAATTGAAAACATTTGCTGAGTATCACCTTAATTGATTCTGAGGCTTTAACGGGAGATTTGTTGGCTCTAGTCTTGATTTGGTTCTTGCCAGAAAGCTGTCTTATTGGTCCTTGTTGCTTGAAGCATTTCTCAATTTTATTTTATACTGGTTGGAGATGATAAACAGTTGAATTTTCCAATCATACATTTAAACCAGGCAATTCTTTTCTGAGTTTATCCCCTTCTATTAATAATTTATCAAACTAAAACAATAGCTACCAAGCCATAGTTGTAACATTTTGTTTCCCAACCTCTTCCTAGAAATCCATAAGCTCATTTGGTATGTTATCTGTCTTCTGAGATACCACCAGCAATAATTCTGAGAATGTTGTACCATTAGATAACATCAGCTATCATCTTTCTATCTTCTAATGACAATTTCCTTGCTGTAACTGCCTGACTCTGAGAGCCAATGCCTGTATTTTAAGTTTTCGTTGTTGGTTGGTTTTTCTTTTGTTTGTTTGTTTTTGGCAATACTCTACTTCTGGTGGCAATTTTTGTATTATGCAGCAGTTACTATGATATGCTGTGGTAACAACCAACCCAAAAACCACAGTGGTTTATAGCAACCAAGTTTTATTTTTCAGTTACCTTACCTATTGGCCGTGGGTAAGCTGTGGCCCTGCTCTTGTGTTTTCTCATTCTTGGATCCAGGCTAAGTTCAACTTTTCACTGATACTTGCCAATTATATAACAGAAAATAGCAATGGCCAATTTATACAATGGCTCTTAAAACTTCAGCTCTAAAGTAACATACATCACTTCCCGTCATATTCACTGGCCAAAGCAAATCAAATGGCCAAACCATGGCCCCATGATATCAATATGGCTAAGAAGTATGATTTAATCCTCTCACAGGGAAGGGAATAAACAATTGAGAACAGTAGTACAATCTACCACAGCATTTCATCATTTGCTATTGCTTTTTCATGCATAATCTTTATCATGAACTGAGCAATTTTCTTCTATGTCTATTTTACTCTGCAAGTGTGTATGTGTGTATGTGCATGCATATTTTAAAAGATAATTGTTGAGTTTATCCAAACTCTTCACAATATCTAGTGATATGATAAAACAGTTGTCTACTTTTAATTTATTGATGTAATATTTATAATTTTTCCTATACTTAACTACCCTTGAATTTCTAGAATAACTATGGATTATTATCTCGGTAATCCAGTGAATTCTATTTAATACCGTGTAAAATTTTTGCTTCTATATTCATCAATCTATAGAGGCAATTTTTGCTTCTTTTTTCTACTATGATTGGTTAATAATGTCCTTTTTTCATAAAAAACTATGGTTGTATTATTTGATAGATTGAACTTTTACTTTTTTTTATTTGATTAAACTTCTTAAGGTACTACATAAATTCCTTTGCCAAAACTTCAAAACATTTTGCATTTGTAAATAACATTTGGGATTTATTTAATGCAAATCTAATAGTATTCAGGATTATTAGCCAGTTATGATAATCAGACTGGTAAGATGATTTTCAGCTTTTTTAAAATATACTTTAAGTTCTGGGTTACATGTGCAGAACGTGCAGTTTTGTTACATAGGTATAAACATGCCATAGTGGTTTGCTGCACCCATCAACCCATCACTTACGTTAGGTATTTCTCCTAATGTTATCCCTCGCCTAGCTCTCCACCCCGTACAGGCCCCAGTGTGTGATGTTCCCCACCCTGTGTCCATGTGTTCTCATTGTTCAACTCCCACTTATGAGTGAGAACATGTGGTGTTTGGTTTTCTGATCTTGTGATAGTTTGCTGAGAATGATGGTTTCCAGCTTCATCCACGTCCCTGCAAAGGACATGAACTCATCCTTCTTTTATGGCTGCATAATATTCCATTGTGTATGTGAGCCACATTTTCTTAATCCAGTCTATCATTGATGGACATTTGGGTGGGTTCAAAGTCTTTGCTATTGTGAATAGTGCTATAGTAAACATACGTGTGTATGTGTCTTTATAGCAGCATGATTTATAATCCTTTGGGTATATGCCCAGTAATGGGATTGCTGGGTCAAATGGTATTTGTAGTTCTAGATCCTTGAGGAATTGCTACACTGTCTTCCACAATGGTTGAACTAATTTACACTCCCACCAACAGTGTAAAAGTGTTCCTATTTTTCTACAACCTCTCCAGCATCTGTTGTTTCCTGACTTTTTAATGATCGCCATTCTAACTGGTGTGAGATGGTATCTCATCATGGTTTTGATTTGCATTTCTCTAATGACCTGTGATGATGAGCATTTTTTCATATGTCTGTTGGTGGCATAAATGTCTTCTTTTGAGAAGTGTCTGTTCATATCCTTTGCCCATTTTTTGATGGGTTGTTTGATTTTTTCTTGTACATTTGTTTAAGTTCTTTGCAGATTCTGGATATTAGCCTTTTGTTAGATGGATAGATTGCAAAAATTTTCTCCCATTCTATAGGATGCCTGTTCACTCTGATGATAGTTTCTTTTGCTGTACAGAAGCTCTTTAGTTTAATTAGATCCCATTTGTCAATTTTGGCTTTTGTTGCTGTTGCTTTTGGTGTTTTAGACATGAAGTCTTTGCTCATGCCTATGTCCTGAATGGTACTGCCCAGGTTTTCTTCTAGGATTTTTATGGTCCTAGGTCTTATGTTTAAGTCTTTGATCCATCTTGAGGTGATTTGTGTATAAGGTATAAGGAAGGGGTCCAGTTTCAGTTTTCTGCATATGGCTAGCCAGTTTTTCCGACACCATTTATTAAATAGGGAATCTTTTCCCCATTGCTTGTGCATGTCAGGTTTGTCAAAGATCAGATGGTGGTAGATGTTTGGTGTTATTTCTGAGGCCTCCATTCTGTTCCATTGGTCCACATATCTGTTTTGGTACCAGTACCATGCTGTTTTGGTTACTGTTGCCTTGCAGTAAAGTTTGAAGTCAGGTAGCGTGATGCCTCCAGCTTTGTTCTTCTTGCCCAAGATTGTCTTGGCCATGTGGGCTCTTTTTTAATCTATTAATTACTTTGGGCAGTAAGGCCATTTACATGATATTGATTCTTCCTATCCATGAGCATGGAATGTTTTTCCATATGTTTGTGTCCTCTCTTATTTCCTTGAGCAGTGGTTGTAGTTCTCCTTGAAGAGGTCCTTCATGTCCCTTGTAATTTGGATTCCTAGGTATTTTATTCTCTTTGTAGCAATTGTGAATGGGAGTTCACTCATTATTTGACTCTCTGTTTGTCTGTTAATGGTGTATAGGAAGTCTTGTGATTTTTGCACATTGATTTTGTATCCTGAGACTTTGCTTAAGTTGCTTTTCAGCTTAAGGAGATTTTGGGCTGAGGTTATGGGGTTTTCTAAATATACAATCATGTCATCTGCAAACAGAGACAATTTGACTTCCTCTCTTCCTATTTGATTACACTTTATTGCTTTCTCTTGCCTGATTGCCCTGGCCAGAACTTCCAATATTATACTGAATAAGAGGGGTGAGACAGGGAATCCTTGTCTTGTGCCAGTTTTCAAAGGGAATGCTTTCAGTTTTTGGCCATTCAGTATAATATTGGCTGTGGGTTTGTCATAAATAGCTCTTATTATTTTGAGATACATTCCATCGATACCTAGTTTATTGAGTTTTTAGCATGAAAGGCTGCTGAATTTTGTTGAAGGCCTTTTCTGCATCTATTGAGATAATCATATGGTTTTGTCATTGGTTCTGTTTATGTGTTGGATTACATTTATTGATTTGCATATGTTGAACGAGACTTGCATCCCAGGGATGAAGCCGACTTGATCATGGTGGATAAGCTTTTTGATGTGCTCCTGGATTTGGTTTACTGGTATTTTATTGAGGATTTTCACCTCAATGTCCATCAGGGATATTAGCCTAAATTTCTCTTTTTTTGTTGTGTCTCTGCCAGGCTTTGGTATCAGAATGATGCTGGACTCATAAAACGAGTTAGGGAGGATTCCCTCTTTTTCTATTGATCAGAATAATTTCAAAAGGAATGGTACCAGCTCCTCTTTGTACCTCTGGTAGAATTTGGCTGTGAATCTTTCTGGTCCTGGACTTTTTTTAGTTGGTAGGCTATTAATTATTGCCTCAATTTCAGAGCCTATTGTCTATTCAGAGATTCAACTTCTTCCTGGTTTAGTTTTGGGAGGATGTGTATGTACAGGAATTTATCCATTTCTTCTAGATTTTCTAGTTTATTTGTGTAGAGGTGTTTATAGTATTCTCTGAAAGTAGTTTGTATTTCTGTGGGATCAGTGGTGATGTCCCCTTTATCATTTTTTATTGTGTCTATTTGATTCTTCTCTCTTCTCTTCTTTATTAATCTTGCTAGCAGTATATCAATTTTGTTGATCTTTTCAAAAAACTAGGTCCTGGATTCACTGATTTTTTTGAAGGGATTTTTGTGTCTCTGTCTCCTTCAGTTCTGCTCTGATCTTAGTTATTTCTTGCCTTCTGCCAGCTTTTGAATTTGTTTGCTTTTGCTTCTCTATTTCTTTTAATTGTGATGTTAGGGTGTCGATTTTGGATCTCTCCTGCTTTCTCTTGTTGGCATTTAGTGCTATAAATTTCCTGCTACACACTGCTTTAAACGTGCCCCAGAGATTCTGGTACATTGTGTCTTTGTTCTCATTGGTTTCAAAGAACATCTTTATTTCTGCCTTCATTTCATTATTTATCCAGTAGTCATTCAGGAGCAGGTTGTTCAGTTTCCATGTGGTTGTGCGGTTTTGAGTGAGATTCTTAATCCTGAGTTCTAATTTGATTGCACTGTGGTCTGAGAGACAGTTTGTTGTGATTTCTGTTCTTTTACTTTTGCTAAGGTGTGCTTTACTTCCAATTATGTGGTCAGTTTTAGAATAAGTGCCATGTGGTGCTGAGAAGAATGTATATTCTGTTGATTTGGGGTGGAGAGTTCTGTAGATGTCTGTTAGGTCCACTTGGGGCAGAGCTGAGTTCAAACCCTGGATATCGTTGTTAATTTTCTGTTTCGTTGATCTTTCTAATATTGACAGTGGGGTGTTAAAGTCTCCCGTTATTATTGTGTGGGAGTCTAAGTCTCTTTGTAGGTCTCTAAGGACTTGCTTTATGAATCTGAGTGCTCCTGTATTGGGTGCATATATATTTAGGATAGTTAGCTCTTCTTGTTGAATTGATCCCTTTATTATTATGTAATGGCCTTGTCTCTTTTGATCTTTGTTGGTTTAAAGTCTGTTTTATCAGAGACCAGGATTGCAACTCCTGCTTTTTTTGCTTTCCATTTGCTTGGTAGATCTTCCTCCATCCCTTTATTTTGAGCCTACGTGTGTCTTTGCACATGAGATGGGTCTCCTGAATACAGCACACTGATGGGTCTTGTCTCTTTATCCAATTTGCCAGTCTGTGTCTTTTAACTGAGGCATTTAGCCCATTTACATTTAAGGTTAATATTGTTATGTGTGAATTTGATCCTGTCATTATGATGCTAGCTGGTTATTTCACCCATTAATTGATGCAGTTTCTTCATAGCATCAATGGTGTTTACAATTTGGCATGTTTTTGCAGTGGCTGGTACCGGTTGTTCCTTTCTATGTTTAGTGCTTTCTTCAGCACCTGGTGGTGACAAAATCTCTCAGCATTTGCTTGTCTCTAAAGGATTTTATTTCTCCTTGACTTATGAAGCTTAGTTTGGCTGGATATGAAATTCTGGGTTGAAAATTCTTTTCTTTAAGAACGTTGAATATTGGCTCCCATTCTCTTCTGGCTTGTAGGGTTTCTGCAGAGAGATCCGCTGTTAGTTTGATGGGCTTCCCTTTGTGGGTAACCCGACCTTTCTCTCTGGCTGCCCTTAACATTTTTTCCTTAATTTCAACCTTGGTGAATCTGACAATTATGTGGCTTGGGGTTGCTCTTCTCAAGGAGTATCTTTGTAGTGTTCTCTGTATTTCCTAAAGTTGAATGTTGGCCTGCCTTGCTAGGTTGGGGAAGTTCTCCTGGAGTATTCTCCTGAAGTATCCTGAAGAATGTTTTCTAACTTGGTTCCATTCTCCCCATCACTTTCAGGTACACCAATCAAACGTAGATTTGGTCTTTTCACATAGCCCCATATTTCTTGGAGGCTTTGTTAGTTTCTTTTCACTCTTTTTTATTTAATCTTGTCTTCTTGCTTTATTTCATTAATTTGATCTTCAATCACTGATATCCTTTTTTTCCACTTGATTGAATTGGCTATTGAAGCTTCTGTATGCTTCACGAAGTTCTCGTACTGCGGTTTTAAGCACCATCTGGTCATTTAAGCGCTTCTCTACACTGGTTATTCTAGTTAGCCACTTGTCTAACCTTTTTTCAAGATTTTTAGCTTCCTTGCGATGGGTTAGAACATGCTCCTTTAGCTCAGAGAAGTTTGTTATTACCGACCTTCTGAAGCCTACTTCTGTCAACTCATCAAACTCATTCTACATCCAGTTCTGTTCCCTTGCTGGCAAGGAGTTGTGTTCCTTTGGAGGAGAAGGGGTGTTCTGATTTTTAGAATTTTCAGCCTTGCTGCTCTGGTTTCTCCCCATCTTTGTGGTTTTATCTACCTTTGGTCTTTGATGTTGGTGACCTACAGATGGGGTTTTGGTGTAGATGTCCTTTTTGTTGGTGTTGATGCTATTCCTTTCTGTTTGTTAGTTTTCCTTCTAACAGACAGGCCCCATAGCTGCAGGTCTGTTGGATTTTGCTGGAAGTCCACTCCAGACCCTGTTTGCCTGGATATCACCAGCAGAGGCTGCAGAACAACAAATATTGCTGCCTGATTCTTCCTCTGGAAGCTTCATCCCAGAGTGGCACCCACCTGTATGAGGTGTCTGTCGGCCCCTACTGGGAGGTGTCTCCCAGTCAGGCTACACGGGGGTCAGGGACCCACTTGAAGAGGCAGTCTGTCCATTATCGGAGCTTGAACGCCATGCTGGGAGAACTACTGCTCTCTTCAGAGCTATCAGGCAGGGACATTTAAGTCTGGAGAAGTTGTCTGCTGCCTTTTGTTCTGCTATGTCCTGCCCCCAGAGGTGGAATCTAGAGAGGCAGTAGGCCTTGCTGAGCTGTGGTGGGCTCTGCCCAGTTTGAGCTTCCCTGCCGCTTTGTTTACACTGTGAGCATAGAACCACCTACTCAAGCATCAGCAATAATGGATGTCCAGAATCCCAAGTCAATCTCCAGAATCCCAAACTCCAGAATCCCAAGTCAATCTCAGACTGATGCACTAGCAGCAACCAAAGCTCTGTGACCATGGGACCCACTGAGCCAGGCACAGGAGGGCATCTCCTGGTCTGCCGGTTGTGCAGACCAGGGGAAAACCATTTGGGCAGGAGTGTACCACTCCTCCAGGTATGGTTACTTATGGCTTCCCTTGGCTGGGAAAGGGAAATCCCCTGACCACTTTTGCTTCCCATGTGAGGCGACGCCCTGCCCTACTTTGGCTCACCCTCAGTGGGCTGCACCCACTGTCCAACCAGTCCCAATGAGATGAACCAAGTACCTCAGCTGAAAATGCAGAAATCACCTGTCTTCTGCATTGATCTCGCTGGGAGCTATAGACAGGAGCTGTTCCTATTCGGCCATCTTGGAAGTGACCAATAATGTTCTTTTCTGATTCAGTTTCTGTTTGGTTATTAAATTATGCTAGTTTCACATGAATTGGGAAATTTTTAATCTTTGTGTTTATGAATTACAATTTACCAGAATTCTCTATTATTAAAGCTAGCTACAACTCAGGTTTGAAATTACCTGATCCTGAGGTCTCTAACATAATAGTGTGTATTAACTATCTATCCCAACGTTTCTGTGGTAAATGATCTCTTAAAGTTTTCTACTACTTGGGTCACTTTTGAAAACTTAAAATTTATAAGAGAATCCTTTGTGTATTATAGGTTTTCACATTTATTGTCAAAGAGTTGCACATACATTTTATTATAATATTTTTTATTTTGAGAGCTTGTTTGGAGGTTCGAGCAGGGGAACACAGCTACTTGTATACCCTTGACCGAAGTCCTTCTCTGTCAGGGATGGTCATCATCTTCAACTGAGCATGCAGCTTCAGGAGGGAAGCACACGGAGTGGTGAGGGAGGAATGGGACACCTGCCTAGCCAGCCTGATCAGCAGCCCTGGCAATCAGTGGGTGACAGATGTCCCAGGAAGATCACCCTCACATCCACCTTTTTTATTTTGTATCTGTGATTATGTCTTTTTGTTCATTCCCAATGTGTAAATTTTTATACTTTTGTCATAATCACACCTGTGATTTACATATTTACTTCATTGATCAAGAAGTAGCTTTTGAATTTAGTTCACCTTTTACTATTATTTTATTTTCTGAATCATTAGTTTCAGCTTTTATCTTTATAACTTTCATTTTTAGCTTATTTCCTTGTTCAAATTTTAATTTTTTAAGAAAAGTACTATCTTTTTAGTAAATGTTTGTTTTCTTACATAGCAGAGAAAATTGTAACTATAAGTTTTTCTTTATCAGTCTTTCATGTCTTATGGTGTAAATGAACTCATTTTCATTACTTTCTATTTATAGAAATTTATAATGTAAATTTTGTCACTGCCCCACAGTATTTATCTTCAGACACATAAAGTTATGGTTCTATATTCTCTTTTTGGTTGATCTCACCTACTGCTATGATTTAAGCTACCACTTTTAAGCTGATGGCTTCCAAATTTTCCAGAAGCTGCAGACTCTGATATCTACCTTGTTTCATGTATATAACCAGCTCGATATGCTTAAACTTGTCAACATTTCCCCAAATCAGCAATAACTATATATTTTCCTCAATTATTTTTATCACTATCCACCTAGTCACTCAAGTTAGAAATAGAATTCGTCTTTCAACTCTGCCTTGCCCCTCACACCCATATCCTACCAAACACCAAATTCTGATTACTTTACCTTCTGCATAAAGTTTACCTTCATGCAGTCTTCTCTATCTCTGCTGTTGCTGCCCTAGTTTTAACCCTCATCATTTATGGTAGATTATTTCAAAGGTGCACCTTTGATCAAAGACTTCCAACACAAACTCTACATAGCCTACAAGGCTCTTCATATTCCCTGCTGAAAAGAAAAACAACTACCAACATAAATAACAGTGTGAACCATTTAATGAGTTATTCTATTAATGTGCTTTTGTATTAAAAAAGATATGGAAAGCACTGGGTAGAGAAAATGACTAAAATTTATTCTCTATCTACTGTGAGCCTAGTCTTGTGCTACGGTGTTATCATCTTATCTCATTTAATATTATAATATGCTTGAGTTGGGCAGTTAGGAATGCTTTCAGCTGCCAAGTATCAGAAAATCTCACTGATGGTAATGTAAATCACAAAGACAGTTAATTCTCTTATGTCACAAAAGTCCAGAAGTTGGTGTTTCCAGCTCACCCATGCCATCAAAGACTCCCAGACTCTATTTTTCCATTTTGCTGAACTTAACACTTTGGCTTTTCAACCTTATGCCTGTTTCTTTGTAGAAGCATGAGGGCTAATGAAGCTCTAGCCTTCACAGGGAAAAGACAAAACAGGTGATGCAGGTGATGCTGGTGTGCTCTCTTTCTGAGCCTGGCCCCTTGACAAGGAAGCAAAAGTTCTTCCAGAAGCCCCCAACAGGTTTCTATTTACATCTGAATGGCTAGACTGGGCCATCTGGCTCCTCCCAGTTGCATGGAAGATGAGAGAGCAAAGACTTAGGGTTTCCAGTCTCTATGGTGAATGGCAATTAGGGAGAGGGGGAATGGGAGTGGCTACCAGATGAGCCCAGGATGGAGACTTCACATCTGCGATTGTAGATGAGGTCAAAGATGCCCAAAGGGCTACTGCTGGTAATTGGTGGAACCTGGATTGGGAATTAAGTTCTGTTTCCAAAGTTAATGCTGTCTTCTCTGGACCACTCGGTCTCTCCAAATATTCTTTCTAAGAATAGAATTTCAGATATTTAGACATGATTGAGTGACATTTCTTGGCACCTGCTGGTTTCTCCAAAATCACACAACAATATGTTCTCAGATATTGGATAGAATTATGCTAGAATATTCTAAAGATGAAGTCACCCTCTTACTTCTTTAATGAAGCCACATGTAAACTGTGTTCCTTTTGTAAACTGAAACATTAGGGACTATACCAAACTTGTCTTAGACTGGCTTTAAAGTATAGAAGTTAAAAAGAAACCATATTCAAAGTATTTAAACTTGTATGGTATGCTTTCTCTGACCTTTAGATCCCCAATTGGGAATCCTTGCCCAATTTAATCTTTTAGTTGTGAATAAGCTTTTGAACACAGTCATCCTGACCTTTGGGCATGTCACCTTGCCTAATGAATAGCTTGTAACTTAATTAATAATGATGGTTAAACCTCCTCTAATATATTGGAGAAAAAATCTTTAAATACTCACTTTAGAGTGGTTCATTTCAACACAGAATTAATAAGGTGGGAAGATCTGCACATGAAACTTTATATCTTATACTCCTTTTCTCTTTGCTTTAATAAATGAGAATCCACAGGGCAAAGGTTCAATGTTTTGCTGCTGAAAAAAGGATTTAAACCTTTTACTAGTTACTGTGTCACAATTGTGACCTTACAATGAGAAGATTTTGACTTCGGATCATAAGTGGAGGAAGTACATATATAAACAGTAAAAACATAAATGTGTACTAATTCTGACCTCATTGGAAATCATTCTTTCCTAACAGTAATTTTCAGTTCTACCTGCTGAAACTCATTTTCTATAAAAATGAAGTCACAGGCAACTTAATAGTCACGGTTACAAAAAAAGGGTCTCAAAAACATGTCATTGGTGAACAAATTTTTTTTTTTTTTTGTAAATCTCAAATCTTTTTCTTTTGAAGCTAACCAATCTTGACCATTAAAATGGACTAAAAAGACCTGCATCCACCATCAAAGAGTGGGTAATCAAGGACATTCATGTCACTGTCTTAGCACCATTAAGTTAAAAATTGCTATATTGTTTCCAATAGTTTTAATGATGTCTTCATTTTTCTTTTAAATGTAGACAGCCAATTTTCCTATGATGGGAGCATGTTACTACTCGTAAAATAAGACATCTTACATGGAAATGTTTGATGTCCTTGAACAAGGGAGAGCCATTTCTTTACATAGTCTTCCCAGAAGCATTTGAAAGACTTGCATTTCTGCTACTACATGAGTTTTCAGATAAGAAAAAATGTTAGCAAAAACAAATATGTATATTTATAACAATATAGATTAGATGTATAAATGTAATCTTGAGACCCTCTGTAATTTATGTTCAGAGATAAAAGAAATACATCACAGAAGCAAACCCTCAGCATTCTTCAAATTTAGTTTATGCTACAACAAGCATTGCTATAGAAACATTAAATCCCCAACAGAATTCCTGGAAGTTACAGATGTGCCCATAGACTTGCTTCCAGATGCTGACTTGCTGGCTTGTTAAATAAAACTTGGCATTTATCATATGGGAGATTTTATCTGGAAACATACTATGAGGACTACCTGGGACATTGAGTGCAGTGCTCACAATGGGAGAAGAGTTTATATAATAAGAAGGAGTCTCAGGACTTTCTATGTGGTGCCTATCAGCCTGATCATTTTTCCTTTTTCTCCCTCAATATTCACTCTTTCTCCATCAATATTCCCTATAAATAAGCAGTTCTAAAATAGGAATCTCCCTAAATGACCAGATGATGGAAAATCACTTTATTAATAAAAATTGTTCATCTGTGTTAAGCAGGTTAAGTCTTTGTGGATACCAGTGAGAGAATCACGTTTTCCTATAGACATTTTGCGGCTTCTCTTTAAGAGCAATTTCCCCCCGGTAATTATACAGCAGTTTGCTCTCAGAAAACAGACTGATTAATGAGGAAGCAGCTAAATGAGTTCTTTAAAAATGTCTAAAAACGTTCTTGCTTCTGCTTTTCCAATCTTCCTCAACCAAATTGACAGCTTTATAAAAGAATCTCCTTAGTGAATGCATGACAATTACATTGGAACTCAAAGAATTACCACAAGCCTTAGTTTAAGAAGACAGTTTAAATCATAAGAGTATTCATTAAAAGGCCATCTGTCAGATGTTCTCCATCACTGACATCACTCACATCTCTACCTTCTCTTCCTGTTGTTTTAACCTCATTTGACTTTTTTGACTGCTTTGGAAGAAAATCAGCCTATCTTGGCCAGGTGCGGTGGCTAATGCCTGTAATTCTAGCATTTTGGGAGGCCCAGGTGAGAGGATCACTTGAGATCAGGAGTTTGAGGCTGCAGTGAGCTATAGTCAATCCACTGTACTCCTGCCTAGGCAACAGAGTGAAACCCTGTCAGAAAGAAAAGGAAGACAAGAGGAGAGGAGAGGAAAGTGGAGTAGAGGGGAGGGGAGAGGAGAGGAGGAGAGGAGGAGGATGGGGGGGAGGGAGGGAGGAAGGAAGGAAGGGAAGAAGGAAGGAAAAAGAGAGAAAGAAGGAAAGAAAGAAAAGAAAGAAGGAAAGAAAGAAAAAAAAGGAAAGAAGGAAAGAAAAGAAAGAAAGAAAGAAAAAGAAAGAGAAAAGCGGGAGGGAGGGAAGGAGGGAGGGAGGAAGGAAGGAAGGAAGGAAGGAAGGAAGGAAAGAAAGGAAAGAAAGAAAGAAAGAAAAAGAA
>NW_012110919.1:5140298-5180573 GCF_000951035.1 Colobus angolensis palliatus
TTTTTTATTTTAGTAGAGACGGGGTTTCACCGTGTTGCCCTGGCTATTTTTTTTTTATTTTAGTAGAGATGGGGTTTCACCGTGTTGTGCAGGCTGGTCTCGAACTCCAGAGCTTAGGCAATCTGCCCGCCTCGACCTCCCAAAGTGCTGGGAGGCATAAGCCACTGTGCCCAGCCAATTTCCAACTTTTAATAAATGTAGATAAATATAGTAGAAAGTAATTTCTCTTGTGGCCCTTAAAAGGGTGGTTGGGGTAGGGGGAAGCCCACTCCTTAAGTGTGAGCTGTACCTAGTGACTTCCTTCCAAAGAGTACAGTATGGGAAGGAGGAACAAAAGAGTCATTTTACGATGGAGACAGCTGATAAATATTACCTCAGCCAGGTGATCATGCCCGACACTGGCAGTCATAAATCATGTTAATAGTTTGCACGTTTGCTATGATGTGAAGAAAATGGCACTTCACCTCTGTGATCTTCCCCAAAATCCATAACTCAAGTCTAATCATGAGAAAAAATCAGACAAATCCCAAGAAGGAGACATCTCATGATACATCTGACCAGTAGTCAATTGTCCAGGTGCTTAAAAACAAAAGTCTGAGAAACTGTTACAGCCAAGAAGTGCCTAAGGAAATTTGATAACTAAATATAATGTGGTATCCTGGATGGGACCCTAGGGCAGTAAAAGGGCATTAGGTAAAAATTTTATTTATTTATTTATTTTTGAGACAGGGTGTCACTGTGTTGCTAAGGCTGGAGTGTAGTGCTGTGAGCACAGCTCACAGTAGCCTCAACCTCCTAGAGTCAGGTGATCCTCCCACCTCAGTCTCCCAAGTACCTGGTACTACAGGCACATGCTACCATGCCTGGCTAGTTTTTTAAATAATTTGTAGATATGGGATCTCCCAGTGTCGCCCTGGCTGGTTTCGAACTCGTGGGCTCAAGCAATCTTCCCACCTCAGCGTCCCAAAATGTTGGGATTACAGGTGTGAGCCATCATGTCTGGCCTAAAACTTTAAAAATCTGAGTAAACTATGGACTTTTGTTAATAATAATAATATATCAATATTGGCTTATTAATATCATACTAATATAAAATGTTAGTAATAGAGGAAACTGTGTGAGTGGAAGAGCTGTTTAGGGCAACTCTGTACTTATCTGCTCGATTTTTCAGTAAATCTAAAACTTAAAAAAAAAACTCTTATTAACAACAAAAAAGGAAGAAGTGGATGAAGGAGTTCAAAGTATTCCACTTGAAATATGCCATTCTGTGGCAATCATTAAAAAGTCAGGAAACAATAGGTGCTGGAGAGGATGTGGAGAAATAGGAACACTTTTACACTGTTGGTGGGATTGTAAACTAGTTCAACCATTATGGAAAACAGTATGGCAATTCCTCAACGATCTAGAACTAGAAGTACCATATGACCCAGCCATCCCATTACTGGAGATATACCCAAAGGATTATAAATCATGCTGCTATAAAGACACATGCACACGTATGTTTATTGTGGCACTATTCACAATAGCAAAGACTTGGAATCAACCCAAATGTCCATCAGTGACAGATTGGATTAAGAAAATGTGGCACATATACACCATGGCATACTATGCAGCCATAAAAAAGGATGAGTTTGTGTCCTTTGTAGGGACATGGATGCAGCTGGAAACCATCATTCTCAGCAAACTATCGCAAGAACAGAAAACCAAACACCGCATGTTCTCACTCATAGGTGGGAACTGAACAATGAGATCACTTGGACTCGGGAAGGGAAACATCACACTCTGGGGCCTATTACGGGGAGGGGGAAGGAGGGAGGAATTGCATTTGGAGTTATACCTGATGTAAATGATGAGTTGATGGGTGCTGACAAGTTGATGGGTGCAGCACACCAACATGGCACAAGTATACATATGTAACAAACCTGCACGTTATGCACATGTACCTTAGAACTTAAAGTATAATAATAATAATAAAGAAATATGTCATTCTGATATAAAGATAATTTTGAGCTGAAGGAAAGTGGGAAGCAGCGAATAACTCTCTGGTCTCCTCTTCTTTGCAAGGAACAGCAGAACAATTTTTAACCACCAGAGACACTCTAGACTCAGCAGCACAGAGATGGCACCAGAGGAATCTACATAACAAACCTTGCTAAAACAATCCTTATCCGTCTCCATGCATTTTCCCATGTATTGACCTTCCCATGGTTGGCCACACCTAAAGGCCTAAACTCCTTTTCCCTTGTCAATTCTCTACAAATTTATTGCTCTTTGTTAAGATGCTATATAAGCCCCAGTTAACCATACTTTTGAGTTACTCATTGATGTGGTTTGGCTCTGTGTCCCCACCTAAATCTCATGTCAAATTGTAATCCCCACATGTCAGGGTAGGGAACTGGTGGGAGGTGATTGAATCATGGGGTCAGACACTCACTCCTCATGATAGTGAGATCGATCTTATGAGATCTGGTTGTTTGAAAGTGTGTGGCACTTCCCCCTTCACTCTCTCTCTCTCTCCTGCTCTACCATGGAAAGATGTGCCTTGCTTCCCTGTCACCTTCTGCCATAATTGTAAGTTTCCTGAGACCTCCCAGTCATGTTTCATGCTAAGTCTGTGGAACTGTGAGTCAATTAAATATCTTTTTTTCTTAAATGACCCAGTCTCCAGTAGTTCTTTATAGCAATGTGAAAACAGACTAATACAGAAAATTGGTACTAGGAGAGTGGGGCACTGCTATAAAGATACCTGAAAATGTGGAAGTGACTTTGGAATTGGGTAATGAGCAGAGGTTGAAACAATTTGGAGGCCTCAAAAAAGACAGGACAATGTGGGAAAGTTTGGAACTTCCTAGAGACTTGTTAAATGGTTTTGACCAAAATGTTGATCGTGATATGCACAATGAAGTCCAGGCTGAGGTGGTCTCAGATGGACATGAGAAACTTATTGGGAACTGGAGTAAAGGTCACTGTTGCTATGCTTTAGCAAAGAGACTGGCAGCATTTTGCCCCTGCCCTAGAGAGCTGTGGAACATTGAACTTGAGAAAGATGATTTAAGGCAGAAGAAATTTCTAAGCAGCAAAGCATTGAAGATGTAATGTGGCTGTTTCTAAAAGTGTACACTTATATGTGCAATGAAAGAGATGCCCTGAAATTGGAATTTATATTTAAAAGGAAAGTAGAGTATAAAAGTTTGGAAAATTTGCAGCCCAACCATGCAGTAGAGAAGAAAAACCCCTTTTCTGGGGAGAAATTCAAGCTGGCTGCAGAAATTTGCATAAGTAATGAGGAAGCAAATGTTAATACCCAAGACAATGGGGAAAATGTCTCCAGGACATTTCAGAGATCTTCATGCAGCCCCTCCCACCACAGCCCAGAGGCCTAGGAGGAAAAAAATGGTTTTGTGGGCCAGGTCCAGGGCCCTGCTGCTCTGTGCAGCCTTGGGACATGGCACCCTGCATTCCAGTTGCTTCAGCTCCAACCGTGGCTAAAAGGGGCCAAGGTACAGTTTGGGCCATTGCTTCAGAGAGTGCAAGCCCCAACTCTTGGTGGCTTCCATGTGGTGTTGGGCCTGTGGGTGCACAGAAGGCAAGAGGTGAGGTTTGGGAACCTCTGCCTAGATTTCAGAGGCTGTATGGAAATGCCTAGATGTCCAGGCAGACACCTGCTGCAGGGGTGGAGCCCTCATGGAGAACCTCTACTAGGGCAGTACAGAGGGGAAATGTGGGTTCAGAGCACCCGCACAGAGTCCCCACTGGGACAATGCCTAGTGGGCCTTTGAGAAAAGGGCCACTATCCTCCAGACCCCAGAATGGTAGATCCACTGTCAGCTTGCACTGTGCACCTGGAAAAGCCACAGGTACTCAATGTCAGCCTGTAAAAGCAGCCACAGGGGCTGTACCCTGCAAAGCCACAGGGGCAAAGCTGTCCAAGGCCTTTGGAGCCCACCTCTTGCATCATTGTGCCCTGAGACATGAAGTGTGAGACATGGAGTCTGTGAGACATGTGCCCTGAAACATGGACTGTTAGACATGGAGTCAAAGGAGTTTTTTTGCAACTTGAAGATTTGATGACTGCCCTGCTGGGTTTTGAACTTGCATGGGGCCTGTAGCCCCTTTGTTTTGGTCAATTTCTCCCTTTTGCAATGAGAGCATTTACCCAATGCCTTTACCCCCATTGTATCTGGAAGTAACTAACTTGTTTTTGATTTAGCAGGCTCATAGGCAGAAAGAACTGGCCTTGTCTCAGATGAGACTTTGGATTTGGACTTTTGAGTTAATGCTGGAATTAATTAAGACTTTAGGGGACTGTTAGAAAGGCATGATTGGTTTTGAAGTGTGAGAAGTGCATAAGATTTGGGAGGGGCAGAATGATATGGTTTGGCTCTGTGTCTCCACCCAAATCTCATGTAGTATTGTAATCCCCTCATGTTGGAGGGGAGGCCTGCTAGAATGTTATTGAATCATGGTGACATAGTACTTCCCCCTTGCTATTCTTGTGATAGTGAGTGAGTTCTAATGAGATCTGGTTGTTTGAAAGTGTGTGGCACTTCCCCCTTCACTCTTTCTCCCTCTTCTGCTCCACCATGGGAAGATGTGCCTTGCTTCCCCTTCACCTTCTGCTATGATTATAAGTTTCCTGATGCCTGCTAGTCATGCTTCCTGTTAAGCCTGCAGAACTGCAAGTCAATTAAACCTCTTTTCTTAATAATTTACCCAGTCTCAGGTAGTTCTTTATAGCAGTGTGAAAACGGACTAATACACTCATCACTGAGTTTCTCCCAAGTATACACATGCTGCATGTGTTAATAAATTTCTGTTTGTTTTTCTCTTACTCATCTGTCTTTTGTTAGTTTAATTTGAAGGGCCTCAGTTGGAGAACCTAGGAGGGTGGAAGTAAAAGTTTTTTCTCCCCTACATGGGAAAGACTGAGGAACATGTGTGGCTAATTAGGTATACAAAGCTTGGTATTTGTTGCCATTGAATTTGGGGGTGAAGGTGGATCCCCAAATGGGAAGGATATAAGGCACAAAGCTCCCACAGGGGAAGTAGCCTGGTTGAAGTAGCCTGGATTCAGTGAGTACGGGACCTGTGCTTTCTTCAGTCTGTAACTCCATGCCCAGCTCAGCATCTTCAACACGAGCACTGATATTTATCAAGTATTCGCTATGGGCCTGATGCTGCACTAAGCACTTTTAGGTACATTATCTCAGATGGTCTTCATCTTAGTCTGTTTACATTGTTATAAAGTCATACCTGATGCTGGGCAATTCATAAAGAAAAGAGGTTTATTTGGCTCATGATTCTGCAGGCTGTACGAGAAGCTTGGTAGCAGAATCTGTTTCTGGTGAGGGCCTTAGCCTGCTCCCACTCATGGCAGAAGGCAAAGGGGAGCCAGCATGTATAGAGATCACATGGGAAAAAGGAAGCAAGAGAGTGGAGAGGTGCCAGGCTCTTTTTAACAACCAGCTCTTGTGGGAGCTAATAGAATGAGAACTTACTCACTCCCCTCTGATAGAGCATTAACTTATTCATGAAGGATCTATCCCCATGACCCAAATCTTTCCCATTAACCCCCACGTCCAACACTGAAGATCAAATTTCAACATGAGCTTTGGAAGGCTCAAACAAACTATAAGAAACTATAACCCAATTGTACACATGAGGGAAACTGAGGGAGCAAAGTAGTTTACCCAAGGAAACACAGCTAGTAAATGACAGAGCCAGGACTTGAACCCAGGCAGTCTGATTTCCTAGTATCATCCTTTGTACCATCACGAGCAGATACTAAATACATACTGGCAGTATGACATGATTTTCTGCTCTTACATGTTACATTTCAAGTTGGAATCACTGGTTTTAAACATTTGAAATTCCCAAACTATGTTTTGCAGACCCAGTTGATCCTTAGCTTTAGAGATTTATGGTTCTTGGATTGGCAAATGGGGGAGTCTCCTAAGAGTCCATGACATGTAGCAATTTATAATACTGCTGAGACACGAACCAGAATCACCTTCCTGTGAGGCTGGATGGTGAGATTCCATTTAACAGCAGTCATTTGTTTTGAGCACTCTCAGAGGTAACTCCTGCAGAAGCTAGATGGCCAGGTCCAACCTCCTTGGCTGTAGCATGTCCAGCAGCTCAGCATGCTGACAGAGGGTTACTCCTTAGTGGGAAGACTTGGGAGTGATACCAATGACAGTCTTGTATGTGGATTTCTTACCTTGATGTCTAATTGGCAGCCCTGCAGTATTGACTGGACATGTGATTAGATAGGGATCACTCAATTTGAACATATCATTAAATGCATTTCCTATATGCTTAGACATGATGGTTTACCCAGGACAGTCCCAGCTTACAACTATTGTCCCCACATAATTATCAATAGAGTCCTCTGTCACTCTCAAAAGTGCTCCAGTTTGAACAGTGACTTGTACAGCCTCCATATTTATAATACAAACAGTTGTCTGCTACTCCCAAGCTAAAACCTCTGGAGACCACACAAACAGCTATTCTAGAATATCAGTGACAGCTGGGACTCCTGTTCCTAGAGCTTTGGTAGAATGAGTTCATCTGGGGGAAAAAAAAAAAAGTGATTGTGAAAGAAACCATGATTTTCAGAAGTGTGATCATTCATTCCAAACGGGAACTATTTTGCAACTTTCATAAATTTCAACTACATTTCTTATGCACTAAATGGTAAAACTACTGCAAAAACCACATGTATTTTAAAGGAAATACATATTTGACTATCACCTGAGTTCCAAAGCCAGACAGTTGCCTTTAAGATGTGACAGATGGCATCATCCTCTAGGAGGACAGTGAGCATGGTTACATGTGATGCCACACTGAGCATCAGGGCATCAACAGCTAGCCTGTTGGAACAGGGCCTGGAGCAAGAAATGCAATAGTTCGAACATAATTGAAAATCTTTTAGTAGTTCTCGCCCTTGACACACATCCTCAACTTCTTTTCAGGTCTGATATACCTTGTCATACACTGAGGGAACAAAATGTGACAGTGCTGCCACATTATCTGTCATCATAGAACTCTTCTATAATGCTTTTACATTTCTCTCTCTCTTTTTTTCTTTTTTTCTTTTTTTCTTTTTTAGATGGAGTCTCACTCTGTCACCCAGGCTGGAGTGCAGTGGCGCAATCTCGGCTCACTGCAACCTCTGCCTCAGCCTCCCGAGTAGCTGGGATTACCGGCATCTGCCACCATGCCTGGCTAATTTTTGTATTTTTAATAGAGATGGGGTTTCACCATCTTGGCCAGACTGGTCTTGAACTCCTGAGCTCGAGTTCAGGTGATCCACCTGATCCACCGCCTCAGCCTCCCAAAGTGCTGGGATTATAGGCATGAGCCACCGTGCCCAGCCACATTTCTCTTCTATGTTGTTTTGTTGTTGTTGTTGCCTTGTCCATTTCTTTACCATTTGTAAGGTCAACACATTCACTGAAAAATATGGGATTTCACTTCCAAAACCTTCTAAGGTAAGTATCAGCTATTGATTCCTATTATTTCGTTTTTTTCAAGAATTCTGATTTGTTGCAAAATTTTCTTCTCCCATGGTCACAATTTTGTAGTAACCTCCAAAAATCCAAATATGCCCTTGATTTTAAGGCTTAATTAAGGCTGTTGATGAAATGTGGTCTTCTGTCTGGAAGAAGCTACTCTTGGGGACTATAGTGATAAATTTTAAAATATAGAACAAACCAAGTAGTGGAGATGGATGATGATGATGGTTGCAAAATAATGTGCGCATAGTTAATGCCACTGAATTATGCACTTAAAATGGTTAAAATGGGAAATTTAATGTTATGTATATTTTACCAGTGTTAAAAAAGTATAGAGAGAATACATCAGTCAGAAGCATTCGGGGACAAAATCCATGAATATGTATGCAGATGTGTGTAGATGCTACAAGGCTTGGCTGACAAAAAAAAAAAAAAAGGCAACCAAGAATTAGAGAAGAGCAAAGGTTCCTGGAGAATGTTTGCCCATTGTTGGATGGTCTGAACATGCAGCAAACTTTCATAAGGACAGATATGGACGATGCCTTACGCACCAAACCACACAAGTGACTGCATAAGGGCTGTCCAGGAGCTGCAAAAGACCAAAGTGGAGGGGCATCATCCTAAAAATGAAATCGGTGGTGAACACATTGATTTGTTCAGCAAATATTTATTGCACTCACTACCATGTTTCATCAAATATAGTATCATATAAACTATTAAGTTAGTTGTAAAGCATATGTGTTTGTTAGATGATTTTCTATTTCTTGGGTATCTAACATACTTAGCTATTTAAAAGCTCTAACACCATCACAAGTACCTTAAGTCCTGGTGTGATGTAAACATACTTCATTCCCATAGAATAAAAAAAAAAATTGTGCATAGAAGTTCACAAAGACAAGAAAATAAACAGAAGCTCTGGCTATAGAACAGAGAACAACTGAAAGGGGACTCAGGGGAGACCAGTGAGCAGATGGCCATTGTGGCTTAGTATGAAATGATAATGATGGTCGCTTCCATGTGCCTTGTATTGATGCTGGAGATGAAGAGAAGATATATCTAAGAATAAGCTAGAAGGAAAAAAAAAGACAATTTTGTGGTGACATATCACAACTCTAGCTGCTATTTGCCAGATGGAAGGGAACACTTTCTCCCCTCTGCCTACGTCTCTTCACCTCTTCTCCCAGAGGAGCAGAGAGGAATCTGATTGATCATGTTTCATGACAGTGATTGGGTCACATTTGTTTACTTGTGTGTTGAAAAGCCACCTGTCCAGGTGTGGAGAGGATGGAGTCAGATCACTTGGGTTTGTAGCTTGCCACTGCCATTTGCATGTCATGTGACCCTGGGCAAGTTATTTAGTCTAGTGAAGCTTCTCTTTTGTCATTATAAAGAAAATAAAAATAAAAATTTCTACTTTGGCCAGGCGTGGTGGCTCACATCTGTAATCCCAGCACTTTGGGAGGCTGAGGTGGCTGGATCACGAGGTCAGGAGATTGCCTGTAGTCCCAGTTACTTGGGAGGCTGAGGCAGGAGAATGGCACGAACCTGGGAGGCAGAGCTTGCAGCGAGCCAAGATCGCACCACTGCACTCCAGCCTGGGCAATAGAGCAAGACTCTGTTTCAAAACAAAAACAACAACAAAAAATTCCACTTCAAAACTTAGTTGTAGATTAAATAATAGTATCTATATAGGTGCTTAGCCGAGCACCTGGCACATAGTATTCATCTAACAAATGCTAGTTCCTGTTATTATCCCATGCCATCAGCAGACCCATCTTGCTCACTTTCTTTCATTCTGTTTCCTTATGTACCCAAGTGTGCACCTTATTTCCTATTTCATAACCCATAATTAGGATTCAGGTTTAGAGAAATAGAGGCATATGCCTAGCTTTCATTCTAATCAGGTTGCTCCAGCCCAGCTTTGACTAAGGCTCTCTAGCTAGAGTATCAGCAACTATCCTTGATAAAAGTAAAGTAGCATTTAATTATCATTTGTTTAATTAGCACATTGCCTCTTGCCAGTATGGCTTCATTAAGAATTTCCTGAGAAATATACACCTACTATGTACTCGCAAAAATTATTAAAAATTTAAAAAATGAACTTCATGGGATGGAGTAGAGTTAGAAGGACAAGAATTCCTAGATCTCTGGCCTAAATATTATCTGTTCAACATGATTTGAACATATACTATGTGCTTGTCATTGTTCTAGGTCCTGGGATTTAGCTGAGACAAAACAGATTTTATCACTCATATTCCTTACTTGATCTTTCATATATATCTTATTATAGTCCTTGTCATATTAGGCAATAATTATTTGTTTCCTTGTCTGTCTCCCTCTGCTAAGCCATTGAATCCTGAAGGGCAGGTTACTCTAACTTCCTTCAGTGTCACCTAAGAGTGGGAAAGATGTAGGTATACAACTATCAAGGAAGAACTGGCTCTCATCCTTGCTTTTCCTCTCTTTTTTCTCCCTGTGTTGTGATCGGAGTAATTCCTTCAGTTCTGTCTTCTACATTACTGATCCTCATTTCAGCTCTGTCTAATCTGTTAACTCATCCATTGAGGGTTTAATCTCAGCAATTTTTTCTATTCTAGAAATCCTATTTGAGTCTTCTTTAAATCCTCCTAGTATTTTTTGATAGTGTCATGTTTCTTTCTTGTGTTTTCAATTGCATATTTTAATATTTTAAATATAATTAATTTCTATATTTTATAACTGATTATCATTACATTGCCTGATGTTCTTGAGGAAAGGATGTGGGCCACCATCTACTTTTCATTTCTGCTGATACTGGCTTGCTTTTATGTGTTTGCAATTTTGGATTGTGAGCACAAATTTAATTGAGCTTTATCTGTGGGTCACTTCTGAAGCTTGGACTGAAAGTTTATCTATTCAGGAAGGATTATTTTCTCCTCTGCTAAATATCTGGGAGCATTATAAACCTGAGTTTACTTTATATTAATTTGTTGTTTTGGAATTTCCAGGCCTATGCAAATAGTGTAAGTTTAAATTATGTGCTAACATGCCTTTGTTCACTAATTTTGAGGGAATATTTTATTTCATTCAGAACCTTGGCCAAGACAAACACGTTTATTTCTCATTTTCCATTATGGGACAAATTTTTCCTACCCCTGTCTTTCACCGAGTGTGTACCTTTAAGAGTTCCAGCTTTCTATGGCATTCTCAGTTTGTTTCCTACTTTTTGCCGGACTAAGATCTTTTAGTCCCCATAGAGTCATTGAAACCCTGTTTCTTGGTTATGAAATTGGGAAATACCTTCAGAGGTTAAGTTTTCAGCTTCTTAGTTTTGGACACTCCAGAATTTCTCCTACTTTTTTTCCTTCTCACTTTTCCATTTGAGAATATGTTTATATTTTTTTCCAATTTTTTCAAGTGTGTTGTAATGCAAGGGCTTTCAAATTACCACCATATTGCAGATAATGGAGGTTAATAATCTAAATCAGGGAAGTATGGAAGTTTTGTTATTCCTGCCTTTGTGGAGTTTACAATCTTCTGGGCATTTATTTGGAACGATGTCTAGAAAGATATAAAGGAATATTTTCAGTGAGATCCTACAGATACTGCTCAGTTGGAACAAACGTGATGAATTTCACTGCTCTTTCAATCCCAGCATTACAGGCATGAGCATTGTTACTGTCATGTGGGGTTAAGCGGATACAACACCCAGCCGAACAGCAAGAATTTAGTGAAGTTCATCTGAAAGTTGGAACAAGAAAACCACCTAAAAGAAATACTTTTGAGTAATGGAGGAGAGACTTTCAAATACCACTTAGACCAGGATATGTTTATTTCCCAACCAAAACTGGGAAATGCTGTCAAACCTTCACATCACTGGGAGTGCATCGGATAAGCAGTGTTTTCCACAAAGGGGTTGTCTGACCAATAACCCCAGAATCATCTCAAAAGTTTGTTTGAAAAAGCAGATTTCTGAATTTCACTCTCTGATATTTTGATTCGGTAGTCTCAGGTGGAATCTGAAAATCTGCATTGTTAACCAGGACCCTGGTATCTCTTAAGTACACTGAGGTGGGAGAAGCTTTAGTGTAGAGTATGTTTTTATTTGAAAAGAGTCTATTGCCATAATTTTAGGGTCCTACTGAGTTATGCAGCTGGAATAAAAATGCCAAAGGAAAATCTGCTTCAGCTCATGAGATTGAGTCTCTAAGTCTCTGTTGCTTTGAGCCACTGTCGAGACAGATAGAGAGAAACAAAGACAGGCAGATAGACAGACTGAAAGCTCTCTGTAGTTAAACCAGCAGCCTTGACCCAAATACATGCCTATCTGGACTCCCATGACATCATGCTTGGATGACTGTAGAATGCAGAAGTGTCTTAAAAAGAGAGAAATAGATCCAAGACCCTAAAAGAAGAGCTTCTAGAGCCAGAAAGAAACTGAAGCTTCACTCCAGGCCCTCCTGGAGAGAATCCTTCACAATTGTAATTCAGGAAGGGATTGGTAATTACTGCCAGAATCACACTGTATTTAAAGACATGTGTTACTTGCTGTCTATAGTATATAACATATTTCATTTAACAATTACAATTATATACATTTCCTCCCATATTGTAGGTTTAATTCTTATCCCTAAGTTAAGTTTTTGTAAAGCCCAAGTTAAAAGAATACTTTCTGGAAAGTGTATATAGAGACACTGGAATCACAGTCCTGCTGCCCAGAGCAGGTATGTGGCACACATGTACTAAAATGGTGACCAAACAGGGACCCCTGGGGCACTAGTAGGAAAAAACACCACATAATATGGTGTGAGTGTGTGTGGCTTGGCAGGAGTTAGGTAGAGGATTAGGCTCAGAAAATATAATTGCAAGTGCAATGGTCCTTTAAGGAATGCCATTAAGGTAAAATATTTTAAAGAATACCAACCACTTGGAATAGTTTTGGGGAAAGAATTTAGAGGAATTGCAAATGAAGAACCTTGCCATGATTGTTGCTTTAAGCACCATTTTTGGTTTACAAATTACATGCCATTTTACAGACAACCAAAGAAACGTGATCCAACTGTATTATTCTGTTACCCCATGTTTTAACAGTTCCATATGGTTAACATCAGTCGGGCGGTTTCTTTAGAAACAATTAAAAATCTTGCCAGACACACAAGAAGAAATCATGTGAGCATGTTTTCTGCTTGCTGGTGACATTTTATCCCCTCCCCATCCCCTTCGTCTTTAACGAATTACTCAGCCTGCTGGAGTAGGATCCCTCAAAGACTGGGAAATGACAGTCCCTTCTTACCGCAACCCAACTTAGGCCTTTAGGCAAACAATAATGCAGACGGACATCTGTTTTGTTTCTGTGGCACCCAAATGACAGTATTAGAAAATGAAGCCAGTACGAAAAATAGCTCAAAATGCAGTATGCCATCGAGGGAAAGGAACTGACAATAAACCAATAGAATGTGAACCCATTTTGGAGGTTGCATTGATAAGCATAGTCTACATTTTGCTGCAGTAATATCTACCCCCAAATCTTAGTGGCTTATGATCACAAAGGTTCATTTATCCTTCATGCTGTCAGCTGGGGTGGGGATGAGCCCAGCTCACTGCCAAAGTCATTGCTCTGAGACTCAGGCTGAAAAAGATGGAACCATCTGGAAAGCTATCAATCAACATGGCAGAGGGGAAAGAGAAAGTGCTAGGTTTGCTGCATACACTGTCTTATTCAACCTTTCCGACATTCAGTGAGATAAGTAGTAATATCCCTATATTATAGATAAGGAAACAAGCTAAGAGTTGTTAAAGAACTTATTCAAGTACCACCTAGTGAATGGCAAAGAACGAATCCAATTCTAGGTCTGTCTGAATGTGGCAGGCAGGCTCTAAAATGGCCTGCAATAATACTGGTATTCAGGTCCTTGTGTAATCTTCTCCCCTTGAATGTTGACTGGACCCAGTAACTTGCTCGTAATGAGTAGCATATGGCAAAAGTGATGGAATGTTGCCTCTGAGATTAGGTTATAAGAGATAGTAATTTCCACCCTGCTAGCAGAATCTCTTTATTGACATGCTCCATTGCTAGCTTCGATGAAGCAAGTTGCCAGGTTTGATAAACCTACTTGGCAAGGGACTAAGGGAAACCTTTGCCCACAGCCCTATATGAACAGAATCCTGCCAACAACCATGTAAGTGAACTTGGAAGCTGATCATCCCCCAGTTGAACTTTCAGATGAGCCCTAGCCTAGTTTAACACCTGGATTGTGGCCTCTCTCATGAGAGACTTTGAAGTAGATGACCCATCTAAGCCATGGTCAGATTTCTAACACACAGAAACTATGAAATAATAAATGTATGTTGTTTTAAGCCACTAAGTTTATAGTGGTTGGTTACACGCAATAGATAATATACTGACTACAGAGCCCATACTCTTCTCACTAAATTAGCCTCTTTTTTGCAGAGTGAACCACTCAAACCTTTTCCTTATCCTACATTCTTTGTTATGGTTGGTGGCATTCTATACATCAACTCTCTTAAGCCATAAACTTGAAAGTCATCCTAGATCCCACCTCTTCTCTCATTCTTCACACAAATAGAGTTACAAAATTTTATGAATACTGGATTCTATAATCTCAAAACTCTATTATGTCTTCTCCAATCCCTCTGTTTAAGTCAGGCCTCACTGGTCTTTGCCTGGACTGTTTCCATGGCTCCTGTCTCCCTGCATCCAGACTTGCTCCACTCCAATCCATTCTCACACCCATCACTGTCTCCCACGTTGCTTCCAGCATAGGTCTACACTCGATAGCATCTTAATATGATATTGTCATCTGGTGATATTTTGCTCCAGACTTCCTGTTGCCTCCAGAACCTTCTTCCTATTCAGGTCCCAGGTTAATTGCTCCTTTTACTGCTTCATGGAAAGAGTGTTGAGGCAGAAACAGGAAAGTAAAAGCATGAAAACCTCAGCTTTTACATATTAAGATTGAGTAAAAGCCTTGAAGGACTGAGGGCATATATTTCATGCCATGTAATTTTTGAAGGATGTATGATCAGTCACAATCTGTTTTTCTCACCTGAGACTAGACCAAGGTTCTGTGAGCTGAGGCACAAGAGGGATGCAGGGAGAACATGAGACCTAGATATATATGTCCCTGAGAAAAGGTTTTGCTTCCCGACCACATGCCCCATCCCAGTCTTGGGGAGAGGAACAACAGAAACCATAGGTGGGTTTCGGGGATCAGAGAATGGAGAAAGACCTGCACCTGGCTTCTGGGGCCAAGGGAAAGAAGGAAGTACAGGGAAAGCCTGGCAGAGTTCCCTGGTACTCTGTGAGGCTTGGCTGTGAGTAGCAGAGACCCAGGTACGTGGGGCACCTAGGCAGACAGGTGGCCATCTGAGTAGACTCTCAGCAGGAGGCCAGATGAGAAGGAGGGCATATTAGTGAATGCTGGCATAGACAGGTGGGGATGAAGGACCAGCCCCTTCCCCTCTTCTGACCCTCTTTCAATGCTTTAGCATGTTGGAAGCCCCCAGCTGGACACAACTAAGGGACTGGAAAAAAGTCTTCAATTAATGGAGATTTAGCATCCATTGCTGGACAGAACAGAGATTAGAAACAAAGGTTTCACCCTCTCACCAAGTTTCCCTCTAAAACGCTTTCCATGCTTCCCCCACTTGAAGAGAAAGCATTTGAGAAACTAAATGTCATCCTAAAAGTTTGGTGTGTTGAAAAGGAAAGTGATTTATTATTATTTTTATACAGAGTCTTGCTCTGTCACCCAGGCTGGAGTGCAGTAGCACGATCTCAGCTCACTGCAACCTCTGCCTCCCAGGTTCAAGTGATTCTCCTGCCTCAACCTCTCAAGCAGCTGGGACTACAGGCATGCACAACCACACCTGGTTAATATTTGTATTTTTAGCAGAGACAGAGTTTCACCATATTGGCCAGGCTAGTCTCGAACTCCTGACTTCAGGTGATCTGCCTGTGTTGGACTCCCAAAGTGCTGGGATTACAGGTGTGAGCCACCGCATCCAGTCACATGATTCTTAATAACTGTGATATGACACAAGAAGATCTAAGTAATGGATTCACCACCAAGGTTGAGCCCACACACCCTTATCTCCTCTGGCCCTTTCCACAGTATCACTAGCTAATTTTCCATCAAGTTTTCTCTACCACATCCCTTCCCTGCCTGCTCATCCTTCAGCCTTGAGGACTTTCTCCATGAATTCTACTCCACTAGATCTGCAGAGTTGTGGAAAGAAGCATATCTATGAAACTATTTAAGATCACACTCTACTCATCAGTCCATTTGGTGTAAGGGTCAGGAGATGAAAGGGACACTTACGGTTTCCTTCTATTTCTCTGGTTTACCCCTCACTATAAATCTCTCTGTTGCCCATGTTGTGACTGGCAAGCATGATCTTCCCTGACCAGCAACCCCAACTCCTAGGCTGCCGGTGGACTTTTGTAAGAGTCTAGAATCTTAAGGAGCTGGAGTGAAATTTTCTGGATTGGGGAAGTTGAAATCACAACACTTGGAGACTTGTATCTATTGGTGTTTGAGTGTGATTACATGTCCAAAGGCAAGGAACAAAAGAGCCTTTGGGCTAGCAGAAAATAGTCAAGTAAAACAAAAACTAGCCAGATAACTACTCATTCAGAACTTAATTAACTGGGTGTGAAGGCTCATGCCTATAATCCCAGCACTTTGGGAGGCTGAACCAGAAGGATTGCTTGAGCCTAGGAGTTTGACACCAGCCTGGGCAACACAGCAAGACTTCATCTCTACAAATAATAAAGAAGTTAGTCGGGCATGGTGGGGCATGCCTGTGGTCCTAACTACCTGGGAGACTGAGGTGGGAGGATCACTTGAGCCTGGGAGGTCAAGACTGCAGTGAGACATGATTGCACCACTGCTCTGCAGACAGGGCAAAAGAGCAAGACCCTGTCTCAAAAACAAAACAAAAAAACTTAATTGCCGATTCTCCTAACCCCGCCATCCAATGTAGACAGGGACTCTCCATAGAAGAAGAGAATGACAGAAACACTGATTTGTTACAACATGATCAACAAGCACAGTTTCAGTGACACATTCAATGCTTGGTCTTTGATCTGGTCCTAACAAATATTTAAAAATGCTTGTATGGTGATAAATCTGGGACCACAGAGGAAACCATGGAGAATAAAAATAAAACACAGGTTTGTTGTTGTATAAATGTAAATGCGCTGTGTGTGTGTGTGTGTGTGTGTGTGTGTGTGTGTGTGTGTGTGTTTGCTGTCCCTGTGAGCTAAGGAAATCTAACTGACACGTCAGCCTCGGGTGCAAGGTAACTAACTGTTGTTTTTGTTTCTTCCTGTCATGAAACTGATTTCCTTTTTCCTCTCCCCTCCCATCTGTTGAGTCTGCATTTGTCCTCCACTTCAAGGCAAATCCAAACTTTCCTCTCCACATTCTCAACCAGTTTTCACTCATTTCTTCTAGTCTCTCTCTATTCTTTCTCATCACTTTTGGGGGAATGAAACAATCCTTCCTCACTCCCTCCCTGGCCATTAAACCATACACACTGTGCCCTGTAAGGAAGGGCACAACAGGAGGAGGGTCTGCACAGGGCCCTTAAAAGCAAGTCCACCCCAGTATGGTCCTGGGAGGACTGCATCAGCATAATCCAGGAGCTCCTTAAAAATGCAAAATCCCAGGCCCCACCCCACACCAACTGAATCTAAATCTTTGGAAGTAGCAGGGTGGGTGGTAAGTATCTGGGTGGGTGTTTTTGCAAAGCTCTCCCACGTTCCTTTGCATGCTAAAATTTGAGCATCACTGCTATAAAGCTTGGGTCCTAGAACAGGGACTCTCCTCCTTTTGTACCCTTGCTTACAGGGTACAGTGTCTATGGTTTAAGAGCCTGTACCCACCCACAGCCTAGACTCCTCCCCTTCATCTAGAATTCTAGCCAAGATGGAGTCAGTGATGTTGGAGTTTTCTCACTGTAATAATTTTGCAAAGGCAGTTTTAGTTTCCTCATATGCAAATTGACGGTACCTCACTGGGTTTTGTGATGAATAAATGAGTTGCAGAAATAGAGCACAAAAAAAACAGTGTGTGGAAAATTAAAAAAACAAACAGTCTTAGTTTTTTTCTTAGTTTTATCTCCTTCAGGTTGCAAGGACAGAAATGATTTCTCTCCCCCTCTGCGACACGTTGCCTCTCACGAGTTCGGAAGCAACATCCAGCTCCTCTATTGCTTCTGTGAATGAAAATCAATTTCTAATTTAGGACACTTTTGGCATCAGTACTTTCTCATTTTCTCCTCTGTCAGAGTATTACTATCAACTAAGGATTTATATAACAATTTTCATCTGAGGGAGCTCTATTTTTTTTAACAGATTGAATTTATCAAATCACCGCTAACCATCATAATAGCCCTTCAGATGGGGCAGATGCATTTATTGCATTTACTTATTCTGAACATCAAATTGTAGCAGCCTTCAGGAGCCTCTACTCAAACTGGGAAGAATCACCATGGAGTTCAGGAAAACTGGAAAGACCATGCTATCTTTTAGGTATAAGAATTAGGGAACCCAGTTGAATGGTCCCCTTTGGGGAACAGAGAGAAAGGGTTTGTTTCAGCTTCCTCAATCTCTTTCTGGACCACAAAATCCTTCAGAATGGAACTGGTCGATTCAAACTTCCAAAAAGGGTTGTCCCTGGATAGAATTACAAGTCCCTGGTTCCAGTCCAATCAGTCTGGATGGGTATGATTTTGCTATTGTAACAAAGAACACCCCAATTCTAAGTGTTTTAAAACAACAAAGGTTCATTTCTAGCTCATGCCACAGTTCCAGCATGTATTGGCAGTGTTTTCTGCCCCATGGCATCTGACTCTAGGACTCAGGCTGATGTCTCCAGACTGGCAGCCAAAGAAAGAGAACATGGAAAAATTGCAAAAGAGTCCTTAAAAGTTTTTGCCAAAAAGTGACCAATCTCACTTCTGTTCATCCTTCATTGGCCAGACCACATCTCAGACCACAGAATGTGTCTCTTCCATGTGCCCAAAGTGAAGGGGAACCGGATAGATATCAGATATCGATGAACATAGTAATGTTTATCACTCTAATTAGCTCTGGCTGCTTTACCACCTTGGTTCTGATTTATTTGCTTCCCTGTCAGCATTCGGAACATGATGTCATTTCCTTTCACTTCACCTCTCTCCTAACTTAACAACATCCCTAATACTCTCTGAAATCTGTGCACGGGAACTAAGCTCCTCAGCCGTACAATTTTTTTTCCCTGAAATCTAAGGCTTTCTGCAAAGAGGCACCTTCAATATTGTCAAAATTAAGTTTGTTTCCTCCTGAGTTTTCCACCTCACCCAGCCCCCACTCAGGTCTGGTTGTAAAATGTATCTGCATGTTTTAAAAGCTCATTATGTAAATGTGTCAGAGTCCATATCCATCAACAGATAATTTAAAAGACTCTATACATATTTATGAGTTCGCTTAATATGGCTTTAATGAGGAGGTTTACTAGAAATAGCAATGTTTTGTTTTTTATTTTTAGTTCCGGGGTGCATGTGCAGGATGTGCAGGTTTGTTACATAGGTAAACATGTGCCATGGTGGTTTGCTGCAACTATCAACCCATCACCTAGTTATTAAGCCAAATCAAGGAGGCAAGAAGAAAAACGATCATCACAAAGATGAGCATGAGTTTTCAGCCATTCTTGGTATTTCTGAGAGCTGTCAGAACATTCAAAGAGCTGCCAGAACTGAGGCTTCCTATTAGACTACCATATATGGTAAAAAGCAGCTGGGGAAAGAGGTAAGTCATGTTGCTCAATATTTCTTCGAATCTAAGGCTAAACTTTTTTTTGTTTGTTTCAAACTGAAGATATTTGTTGAGCCAATGTGTCATGTTTCCACCACCTCTAGAAGCAAAGTCACTGTGGGAGATAGTCAGAAGTGACATGGCCCCCAGCAATGTCAAATACATTCAGAGAGAGAGTCACAGCTCTAGCCCATGTGGCTCCATTGTGATCATTAGATAGAGGTGCTTCCTAGGCAAGGAGGAAAACTTGTGTCTCCCTCCAGCAGACAAAGCTCTAAAGGTACTTGGCTTGGTGAGGAGAAGGTGACAGAGCTGTAGGTACCCCCTCTTCCAGGTGGATAAAGTCACTGGATGAAGCCTAGTGCCAGGACAAGCAGCTAGGTGAGTGGGACATGGGCTAGAATTTAGCCTTCATGTGCCCTGACAGCCAGGCACATTTGTTTAGTGCATAATCTGCATACTGGCAGCCCTGTCTAAAACTCATGAGTTCTCACCAAGAGGTGGTCAAAGTCTGTAGGAACAGAAGACTTTTCCTCTTTCTACAGTCTTTGCCCATAGCAATTCTGAAATCCTGGCCACAGGGGAAGTTCCGTTGATTTGACCTAATGCTGGACTCTGGGAAGTACTGCCTTGTCTGTCACTCTCCTTTGCATGTCCGAGCTGGATGCTGACTGGTATGTTCTCTTTGGAAGCTCCACTGCTATGGGACCCTGGTTCCTTCTGGAGCAAGTTTAGAGGTCTAAGGTTGTTTTGCAAGTTCAACAATTGAAGGCTTTTTTTTTTCTTTTAAGTTCAGGCTTGTCATTTCTTGGCTTAAACATAGTTATATACCCAAAGGAATATAAATCATTCTATTACAAAGATACATGCAAGCTTATGTTCATCATGGCACTATTCATGAAAACAAAGATATGGAATCAACCCAAATGCCCGTTGACAACAGACTGGATAAAGAAAATGTGGTACATATACAACATGGAATACTATGCAGCCATAAAAAGAATGAGATTACGTCCTTTGCAGGGACATGGATGAAGCTGGAAGCCATTATTCTCAGCAAACAAATGCAGGAACAGAAAATCAAACACTACATGTTCTCACTTATAAGTGGGAGCTGAACAATGAAAACACATGGACACAGGGAGGAGAGCAACACACACTGGGGCCTGTTGGGGGTGGAGTTGGGGAGAGATAGCATTAGAAAAAATAGCTAATGCATGCTGGGCTTAATAACTAGGTGATGGGTTGATAGTTGCAGCAAACCACCATGGCACATGTTTACCTATGTAACAAACCTGCACATCCTGCACATGCACCCCGGAACTAAAAATAAAAATAAAAAATAATAAAGTATATAGTTCAATGGCTTTTAGTGTACTCACAAATCTGTGCAACCGTCACCACAATTTTTTTTAGAACATTGCTATCATCCCCTAAAAGAAATTCTATGCCCTTAGCTGTCACTCCCCAATTCTTCCTCTGTCCCCTATGCTGGCCCAAGGCAATCACAAATCTATTTCTGTCTCTGTAGATTTTTCTATTCCGGATATTACAAACAAATGGGATTATACAACATGTGACCCTTTGTGACTGGCTTCTCTCACTTGGCATAATTTTTAAAGATTCATCAATACTCTAGTAGCATGTATCAGTACTTTATTTCTTTTTGTGTACAAATAATATTCCATTGTATAGATATACCACATTTTATTTTTCCATTCATTAGACAATATACATTTGGGTTGTTCCCACTGTTGACTATTATGAACAATGCTCCTATGAATATTTGTGTACAAGGCCATGAGTGGTGGCTCATGCCTGTAATCCCAGAACTTTGGGAGGCAGAGGCAGGTAGATCACTTGAGTTTAGGAGTTTGAGACAAGCCTGGGCAACATAGCAAAACCCCATCTCTACAAAAAATACAAAACTTAGTTGGGTGTGGTGGCATGTGCCTGGAGTTTCAGCTACTTGGGAGGCTGAGGTAGGAGGATTGCTTGAGCCCAGGAGGCAGAGGTTGCAGTGAGCCTTGATTGTGCCACTGCACTCCAGCCTGGGTAATAGAGCAAGACCTTGTCTCAAATAAAACAAAAACAAAAACATGTACAAGATTTTGTGTGGACATATGTTTTCATTTATCTTGGTCATATGCTTATGTATAGAATTGCTGGATCATGTGGTAATCTATGCCCAACTTTTTGAGAAACTGTTAGACAATTTTCCATGGTGGCTGCACCATTTTACATTCCCACCAGCTGTGTATGAGTATTCCAATTTTTCTACATCATCACCAACACATGTTATTACCTGTCTTTTTATTATAGCCATCTCAGTGGGTGTGCAGTGGAATCCCCTTGTGGTTTTGATTTGCATCTTCCTGATCGCTAATGCAAGCACTTCTTATACTAAGAACTCACTATCTGATGAACTCTGGGCAAATTATTTAACTTTTCTATGCCTCTGTTTCTTCATCTGGAAAATGATGATAATAGTATTCTTTACCTCATAGGGTTGCTGTGGTGATTAAATGGGTAATTCGTGTGACCTGTGCCTGACACAGTGCAAGTCCTCACTAGATGTTAGCTCTTGTTTATAGAAGAACAGCACGAGAAATTTGAGCCACCTGTTTCTGTGAGTTACATCTTAACCACTGACAAAAACCCCAGTTCCTGATGAAGAATAGAAAGGTTCACAGGCTTAGATTTTTAGAAACAAAATAGACACTAGTTCTGACATCCCAAGCCCATCAAGAAGTGTTTATGATAGATAATGAAAATTGAGACTTATTCTAGCACAGATTTGGATAAATGGGTACCATCTAGGCATTCCAGGGATGCATTGGCAGCGAGGTTGAAAGGGAGAAAAAAATTCCCTTTCAAAGGGAGAAAAATAGATTGAACTATTTAACAATTAATGTCTCTTCTTGAGAGTAAGCCCTCTGAAGATCAGCTTCTAACTGCCAACATCATTTTCTACCTTCTGTACAAAGTCAATCTTTCCACATAGCCTACCAAGCAGGGCTTGCTGCACATCTGTATCATGACTATGCAAATTAGAAAAGGGTGCCTTTACAACTTGAGCCAGGGTGGATGGCTTGGTGAGTTGAGCGTGGGCTGAATTTTAGCTACAACAGCCCACTTGGTTGGGCACCCTTTTGCAGTGCACAACCTGAACAACCATAAATGAGCAGAACTGCTACCAAGTACCCTGCATTCCAGAGAGTAGGTAACTCTCTGTATATTGATAACTAGATAGTCCTAATCCTGGTGAATATAAAAATCTTGGCAATCAGGAAGCTACTTGCCATAAATCAAATAATGAGTTGCCAAAACCTCCTCACTCTTCATAATCTAGAGGAAGAAACAACTATAGGAGCAATAAATGACTGATGGAGCCTGTGTCTGGCATAATGGAGATATAAGCCAACAAAACTCAGGTATACACAATTCAAGCCAAAGCCAGAATTCAATGCCAAACTCATTCATCTCCACTTCAATATCTAATCCAGAAAGCCAGGTTGCCCTTGGAATCCCGAAAGATAGAATATAGCACCAACAAAGAACTGGAGGTTTGCAGCTCAGGGCTGCAGACAACCTGCATACCATGGGGCCAAACCATCTTCCAGCAACACATCCTGCTTCTTTAGGCACTTGACAGAGCCAACTTTGAGAAGTGGCCCTGATGGAACCCTGGCCAACAGCCAGCCACTACCCAACAATGTCTGCCTGAAAGCAGCTCCAGGAGGCAGGCCATGGGGAGTGGAAGTGGGGGAGAAACTGTAAGAGGCACCAAGCAGCTGTCAGGGGAAGTGATGACATGGAGCAACACCAACTCGTTATTTTTTTTCCCTCTGGCTTCAAATGATGTGGCACAGTGGTGGCTTGCCAAGGAACTGCAGTCACAGATGGAATAGCAGTGTTCAGAAGGAGAGAAAGATGGTACATGAACAGAGAGGAAGAGCAATAGATTATAGCAGGTAGTACATAAACATGGGCACAAGTCTAATAACAGTAATAATTATTTATAATAAATAGACTAATAAAGTTACTAACAAATTGCTAAACCTGTGCTGTGCCCTTTACTTATATTATCTCACTTGCATTAATAAGGCACCCAAGATCCCACAGCTCCCAAATAGTGGAGACTGAATCTGGAGCCCTGTGGTCTGAATCCAAAACCGAAACTCTTAACTACAGCCCTATCTTGTTTCTCAAAGGACTATCTATGAGTAAACATGAGGTGCAGTAATGATTGGGGTCACCTGTGAGTCTGTGAGTCACAATCACACACCCTGGGCATGTTTTCCATCTGCATTACGTCATTCTTGGATTGCTATAAAGAAATACTTGAGACTGGGTAATTTATAATGAAAAGAGATTTAATTGGCTCTTTAGGCCAATTAAGCCTCTGCAGCCTTTATAGGAAGCATGATGCTGGCATCTGCTCAGCTTCTAGAGGGGCCTTGAGAAGCTTACAATTATGGTGGTAGGTGAAGAAGGAGCCGACACAACACATGGCAAAAGCAGGAGCAAGAGAAAAAGAGTCAGAGATAAATTGGATGAAGAAATACCGCACACTTTTAAATGACCAGATCTCATGAGAACTCACTATCAGGAAGACAGCACGAAGCCATGAGGGATTCACCGTCATGATCCAAACACCTGCTACCAGACCCCACCTCCAGTACTGGGGATTACAATTCAACATGAGATTTGGGAGGGGACAAATATCCAAACTCTATCACCATCCATCTACCCACAAATGAATACATACAGTTATTTAAGGAATATTTGTTGTGCTCAGCTCTTTGTATACATTGTTGCATTTAATATTCCCCCAAACTCTTAAGAGTTTGGGAAATACATTAGGAATAAAACATGGTCCCTGTCTGCAGCAGATTGTTTTAATAAAATGGTTGCAATAATATCTTCCCTCATGTCTTTTGCAATGTGTCTCTGTCAATGCTCTCATTAAGAGGTAGAATCTATTTACCCTCACCTTGAATCTGAGCTGGTGTGTGACTTGCTTTGATGAATAGATTAAACTAGAAGGGATATTCTGAGATTCAAAGTCCAAGGTTTAAGAGGACTAGCAGCTTTCACTTTTCTTACATCCCAGCTGCCATGTATTAGTTTGACTACTCTGAGGCAACCATGCTGCAAAGAAGCCCAAGTGTGCTGTGCAAAGAAGGAGTGGTCATATACATATACATATATACAGAGAGAGAGAGAGGTTTAAAGAATTAATTCATGCAATTATAGAGATTATTAAGTCTAAAATCTGCAGGGTGGACCAGCAGGCTGGAGACCCAGGGAAGAGCTGATATTGCAGTTCAAATCCAAAGGCCATATATTGGATAATTCCTTCTTGTTCTGGTGAAGTCAGCCTTGTATTCGATTTGGGCCTTCAACAAATTGGACAAGGCCCACCCATCTGATGGAGGGCAATCTGCTTTATTCAAAGTCTACTAATTTAAATGTGTATCATGTCCAAAAGCACCCTCACAGAAACACCAGGATAATGTGTGACAAAACATCTGGGCACTGTGATCCAGGCAAGTTGACACACAAAGTTAACCATCTTACAGTCCAGCCCAACCACTAGCATAATATAGTTGAGTGACCCCTGCTGACACCATGTGGAACAGAAGAACCACCCAGCTGAGCCATGCCCAAATTCCTGGCTCATAGGATCATGAAAACTAATACATTGTTGGTTTTGAGCTACTAAGTTTTAGGGTAATTTGTTATACAGCAACAGAATATTGAAAACTGCCTTAATGAAGCTTACAATTTAGTGGCCTTAATCAACAACAAACATATAGATGCATAATTATATAATTTGATACATATTAAGAACAGAATTGTTCCTTCATTGCATTTATTAAACACCCACTAGGTAAAATTTTCCATGGTAGTGTCAGACAAGGCTATGGTGACAAGATCTTCCCTTTCCAGGCCCTGACTAATTTGTAGTGGTGACTTAGCAAACCACTGACCCTTTCTGGACTTTGGCTTCTCCATCTGTAAAATAATGGCAGCAGACAGCCTCTCTGCCTCACAGGCTCTCATGAAAATTAAGTGGGACAAGAAACAAAAGTGCTATCAATGCTGAAAAGTCCTCTGCAAGCTACATCATAACCGAATAAATAGTCCCTTGTGCCAAAAATGTAAAAATGTTTCACAATTTATTGCTTAAATGGAAACATATGGCTAAGGAAACTTGAAAGAGGCAGCAACCTTTCTGACCAAAGCAATTTCATCTAATAGCTGGTCTCTGGAGTCTCCCCTTCAGCTCTGATTTGTCCATTGCTGAGAATTTCACTTTAAAATATGTCAGCCTTGCACTTTTTTTTTTCTCTGCGCTTCTGCTTTCTTTATATTTTTGACAAGGTTAGAAAAGGAAAACCTTATACATGATAAATATCCATTGTTGGGCATTCCAGCTAACATATAGGAATTGTGTCCATAAATTTATTCACCAATGTCTTTTAATTGTAGAGCAAACTGGGGGGAACCAGAATTACATAGGAATTTTAGGAGCAACCTCAGCAGGCTACAATTAGTGTACAATGAATGAGATTCCCACCTGGCTTACAAGACAGTGAACCCAGAAGCCAAATCCAACCATATTTGCACCTGTTTAAACACTTGTTAATGACTTACAGTGCCCTCTGTATACAGACCAAGCTCCTTGGCATAGCACTGAGGTCCATTCCAGTTTGACCATTCCTTACCTCTCCATTCCTGCTGCTCACCGCTCACCTTCTTGGGCTTCTAGTGTTAATGCAACTGTCTCATCTCTGGTCTTTGCGTATGCTAATCTCCCACCTAGTACACTTTCCCACATCCATCCTTGCCTAGCTAACTCCTTTGTCCTTCATATCTGACTTTAGATGCCCTCTCTGAGAAATCTTCCCTAAACCCCCAAGACTGGATTTCATGTTTCTTGTCTTTTACCCCTTAGCACTAAGGTGGTCTTACCTCTAGGGTGTCAGATGATAATTTCCAAAAAGGTAAAGGTGTGACTCTCATGCAAATACATCAAAGTCTATGCCAAAGATTTATTTAACTCATTAATGAGAGAACCAGCAGGATGGTAAAGGTGGATCGAAGGAACCTATGAGAAGCTGAGTATATACAGAATAGTCAATGAAACCAAGGATGCTGAAGTAAGATTGCTGACCTAGGTACAAAACTGAATAACGTCATAGAAGCAACACAATTATAACCCTCTGGAACTGTTTATTCCAATGGATAGAAATAATTTACATCTCTGCCAGACAAAAATCGTTTGCAACTTATCAATTTCCTACAAATTAAGATGTAACTTTTCAGGATCTAGACCATAAGAAGTTGTGATAGTGAGCCAAATCAAGGATTTCAGATGACCCTTGGGCTGGCCCATTAGACAAGGCTTTAGAATGACACTGAAGGACACACAGACATCTTGCGGGGTAATTTTTAATGCACGTGTGTGTGTGTGTGTATGTGTGTGTGTGTGTATGTTTACCAGTGACATCAATACTCCTTTGTAACTACCTGTTAAGTTGTCTGAAATTCCCAGTAAACTGAAAGCATCTAGGGACAACAATTGTGTTTTGTTTACTGTTGTAGCCTCTGACCCTAATTTAGTGCCCAAGATATAGTAGGCACTCAGTTATTACTGAATGAGTTACAAGACCTTTCTCTTTCAGCATTGAGGTCCCCTCTCCAAGGAGCCTACCAGTTTCCCACAGATCCAGATTATGAATGATGAGGATTCTAGGCATTGATTCCAGCCCAGTCTTTCCCCAACTCCAGCCAAGTGTCCCCTGTGACCCGCCTCCCCTCAGTCATTTCTCTTGCTTTGTTCTGCTGCACAAGCCCTAATAGTCACCTGGATGATCAGGCACAGAAGGCAACAAAAAAGAAGCATGTCTCTGTGCAAGAAGCAGGGTCTCGCCTTTCAAGGCCTGCTGCCTAGCCCCAGTCCCAGCAGATCGGCTAGAACTGAGGCCTGATGCCTGGTGCTACCTCTGGGAGCACAAGGGCTCCTTCTGTTCCTGGATTCAACTCCTCAGGGACAGTTACTGGGGCTCCAGGCACGTTGCTCATCATTCTAATTGGCTTATAGGGCAGCCAGATTTTCTCACAGATAATGAGCCTGTATAATTTACATCAAGACTAAATTATGCACTTAACAACATGTTGCTCAGCAGGGATAAACTGCCTGGTTTGTGAATTGCTTTCCTTCCCACAGGAGGGAGGTACAACAGAAGGAGTGGAGACAGGGTGCACTCTACACACCTTCCAGTTATGAGGGGTCTGGAAAGGTCTGGAAAAAAAGGAATTGAAATAGCGTGGGTGAGAGTGACATTACCCACTTTGTGTGTTGCCGTTGTCAATCCTGTGAGGGTCTTGGAAAGAGCTCAGAAAGAAACAGGGAGTTGTTTGGGTTCAGACAAAAACCACAGGAAAGAGTTTCAGACTTCTTGGCTAAGTCTTAGGCTCCACTCACCCCAGGAGTGTTGGTAGAAAGTGGATTAGGACTGTGTGAAGAGGCAGCAGAGAAAGATCAGAAACCACCAACAAAGGCTTTGCATGCTCTTAGAAGCAGGGCGGGTCACTGGAAAAGCTGGGAAGTGCATGCAGTTTGCCTTTAGAGCTCCAAGTTTGCTCTCTCTGGGCCTCCTCCTTACTCTAGTGAACCTCTTTCACGGCAAGTGCTCCCTCCAGTTCTGCCTACCCCACCGCCCCCCACTCCAACCCTGGAGTTCGCCATTTACCCTTTTATTGTGAATTTGAAAGCTATGTATTTTCTCTCTCTTCCAGAGACATCCACACTGAAGCTTTTTCTCTCTGAGAAAGGAAAATAATGTGACCAAATAATTTATTATCCATCCAAGAATATTTTTGAGTACTCTTAAAAATTACACCAGAACCACAGGAATAAACCGCAGATGCTCTGGAAGGGTCCTGGGCAAACTGGACCTAAGAACACCCCAGAAATGAAAGGCTTTGTTTCTTTTATAAAAATTGTAGACATCACTGAACAGGTGAAAAGGGCTCTCTGATTCTTTCCAAAGGGGAGAGTAATGAGAAAGGATGAAAAGAAGCAGAGATGTATCAGTTACGATGCTTCCAATTGCACATAACTGAGTAGCCAGAGATAATGGGCTTAAATTAAAGGGATTTCTTTGTCTCACATAACAGTGGTCCAGTGACAGATGGATCAATGGCTCAACCATATCAGGTGTATTAGTCCATTCTCATTCTGCTAATAAAGACATACTCAAGACTGGGTAATTTATAAAGGAAAAAAAAGAGGCTTAATGGACTCACAGTTCCACTTGGGTGGGGAGATCTCACAATCATGACGGAAGGCAAAGGAGGAGCAAGGACACATCTTACATGGCAGCAGGCAAGAGAGTGTGTGCAGGAGAGCTCCCCTTTATAAAACCATCAGATCTTGTGAGACTTAGTCACTATCATGAGAACAGCATGAGAAAGACCTGCCCGCATGATTCAATTACCTCCCACTGGGTCTCTCTCACCACACGTAGAGATTTTAAAATTGGAGGTAAGATTTGGGTTAGGACACAGCCAGACCATGTCATCAGAGCTTCTCAGAGACTCTCCTTCACTATTGCAAGATAGTTGCTAAGGCTCCATACATAATGTCTTGACAAATGCACATACAAAATGCTAGGAAGGAGGAGTCGCAACTTTTCCTCTTATCTATTTCCCTTATCACATAAAATATATCTTGCCCAGGCTGGGCGCAGTGGCTCACACCTGTAACACCAGCACTTTGGGAGTCTGAGGCAGGTAGATCATGAGGTAAGGAGTTTGAAACCAGTCTGGCCAAGATGGTGAAACCCCGTCTCTACTGAAAATAAAAAAATTAGCTGGGCGTGGTGGCAGATGCCTGTAATCCCAGCAACTCAGGAGGCTGAGGCAGGAGAATCGCTTGAACCTGGGAGGTGGAGGTTGCAGAGAGCCGAGATCACACCACTGCCCTCCAGCTAGGGCACAGAACAAGACTCCGTCTCAAAAAAAAAAAAAAAAAAAGGAAAAAGAATATATCTCACCCAGAAGCTCTCCAGAGCGCTCCTCTGGTTTAATTGGCCAATATTGGGTCTCATGGCTATTGTCATAGCTGTAAGGGAGGTTGTGGAAGTGAGAGTCTGCGTTTTCTGCCTCTATTGTCAATGAACTCTGCTCGCCTGAGAAACGGTAAGAAAATGGCTACTTGGTGGGCAACCAACAGCGTCCTCCAGAAATAACCTCCCCCTAGGCCTTGTACTAAATCCCATGAGTCCTGCCTAGAATATAACCTTCAGCTGGGCTCCCAGTGAGAGACACAGAAAGTTTCAAGCAGACAGTCTTCTATAAGTTAATATCCCCAGTGAGACCCTGAGAAGTTAACTATGAATCCACTCAAATGTCCCCACTGATTGCCATGGTCTTTTCAGAAATGCTTGGTCTTCATTCTCGTTCTCTGCTGCGCTTGGTTTCTAAGCCTTTATCTGGGAGTTGTTGTCCTCCTGAACCTGACAAGAAGTCAGGGATCTCTAACTGGGGACTGGAATGTGCCAGAGGGGGTTGGGGACAGGTGAGTGCTGTTTACCAGAAACACTGGGCCTCCAAAGGGTACACTTGGATGGAGCCTTGAAGTCTGACGAGGAATTTCAATCTGACCAGACTTAAAACTGGTTTGAATAGACAATACTTTCTGCAAAGGCCAATGAGGAAAACAAATCATCTTGGAAAAGTATTGGCTGAATCAAGAGATGAGACCCAAGTCCTGGGCCTGTTCTCCTCCTTCCTCCCAGGGAGCTAACTCCGAGCCAGATTTGGAGCTAAATTCATTTAACCTTCTCATCATCTCCATGAAAGGGGTACATTGTTATCATCACTTAGCAGAAGGGAAAACTGAGTTTTATCAAATTTCAGTAACTTGCCCAAGGTAATGGTTTCCCAACTCTTAAGGTGAATAAAGGGCATAGTACAGGTCTAGCAAGTTATTAGCAATTTGATTAGCAAGTTTATTATTCATAATTATTATTAATGTTATTGTTCCTTATAGGAGTTGTGATTTTCTATGTGATTTCCTCTTTCCTCTGTTCACTCTTCCCCTTGGTCACTATGCATCAGTGATACAGGCCTTATTTCCATTTCCCCACTGTCTCAAACCCTGTTCTGCCTCAGGACCTTTGTACTTATTTCCTCTGCCTGAAATGTTCTTTACCTAGCTCCTTCCTTTCTCCAAGCCTTAACTCAAAAAGCTTTCTGCAACCACCCTAAAGTACCCTCCTTATTTTCCGTCACAGCACTCTGACTATTTCTTTCATTGGGTTTATCATTGATATTGTCTTCTTATTTGCTTGTTCATCTCTTTCCAACCCTGCCAAGGCCTCTCTGACGTCAGAGTCTTTATCATCAATTATCACCTTTGGTTATAACAATGCCCAACACATAACAGGTGCTCGGTAAATTTGCTGAATACCCTTGGCCGGGGCAGTAGCTCACTCCTGCAATCCCAGCACTTTGGGAAGCTGAGGCAGGAGGATCACTTGAATCCAGGACTAGCCTGGGAAACACAGCAAGACCCTGTCTCAAAAAAAAAAAAAAATTAAGCTGCAACCCAAATCCAAGTTTGAGTAACTCAAAAGCCTGTAGCTGTGATCACCTAACTAAGAGTTTCTTGGAACACAAATTAGAAAGCAGTGATCTAATCTAATCCTCTCTTTTTAAAGATATGAAAATAAGGCCAAAAGGGTTCCCCTCTCCTGATATTATAAAGTAAATTAGTAGCTGAGTTAAAAAAGAAAAAAGGACATTGGCATTGGAAACTGAAGACTCCATTTTACAAGTTAAACAACATTTGAAAAGCCAGTTAACATATCTAGCCTCAGTTTTCTCATTTGTAAAATATTGATAAGGCAGCCTACCTCACAGAGCAATTTTGAGGCTTGCATGAAATCAGGTAGGCAAAAGAGGCTGGCACAGTGCCCAGCCCACAATCAGCACTCAGGAAAGGACAACTTCACTTGAATCCCAGGCTAGTGTTCTTCATTTCTACGATGTTCTCACAGTGAGAGATTCCCTTCACAACATGACACATTACTCTCGACAGATCACTTTTGCACAGGCATGTTTTTGCACTCAGTTTCTTATGGCAGGACTATGGGAAACTCATCAAACAATAAATGTCTCCATTCATTTATGCTGCTATAACACAATATCTAAGACTGGGTAATTTACAAAGAACAGAGATTTATTTTCTCACAGTGGTAGAGACTGGGAAGTTCAAGATCAAGGCACCGACACATTCAGTGTCTGCTAAGGGCTACTCTCTATGTTCAGATGGTGCCTTATTGCTGTGTCCTCATAAGAGAGAAGGCAGAAGGACAAAAGGGATCTAGTTAGTTCCCTTGAACCCTTTTATAAGGGTACTCATCCCATTCATAACCGGCAGAGCCTTCATGACTTAATCATCTCCTAAAGGCCCCACCTCTTAATGTTATCACATTGGCAGTTAAGTTTCAACATACGAATTTGTGAGGGGAGGGGGTAGGGAACATGTTCAGACCATGGCAGGTCCTAACAATTTATTTGTGAATTCCTGGTTCAGAGCTCTGTGTGCAGCCCACTATATCAAGTGCTAGGCCAGCCAATGAAAGCTGCGTTGAGCCTATCCTGCAGCAGAAACACTGGTGGAGAAGCCTGGAGAAACAGAGGCCTGCAGTACCCAGTAACTAACCAGGTAGAAAAGCAGCTATCTAGTGTGTCAGGACTGGGGCGGGTAGGGTGACAGAGAGTTGTGAAGGGAAAGTGGAAGTGGAAGCGGGTGACTACACCTTCAGGTGACCTGAAGTCAGCTAATGTGACTTCAGCTGATGTGATGAAATCCAGCTGGTTTTCCAGGCTGTGATGCCTTTTGCTTTCCACAATAGGAATGGCCAGTAACTGCCAGCCCGTGGTGGAAAGACGCAACTGGAAACTGCAAACTCTCCTCTGCTGTCTTAACAGGCAATAGGATATTGGGGTTGCACTGCAGGTTCTAGGGTCACAAAAACACAGGTTCAAATTCTGCCTCTGCCCCTTACCAGCTGTGCTACATTGAACATACAACGTGAATTTCTCCCTGCCTTGGTTTCCTCCTCTATGAAATGGGAATAACAGCATAGCACTGAGTTTCTGAGTTTCAAAAGGAATAATACATGGGATGCTCCCTGCATAGTTTTTGGCATAAACCTTGCTTCAATGAGATTAGCAATTGATATCAATTTATACAGTTCTAAATAGAGAAATTTTTCAAAGTAAAAGACCGAGAGATAGGGATACACAAAGGCACACAAAGGCGGGTAATTTTGCTTTCTCTGCTTGTCTTTTTGTACTTTGCAAGCAAGAGGGCAGGCAAGATTCGGCTTGTGCTCAGCCTTTATGGCCACCTCATTTCAAAACAACCTCAGGCTACAGAGATGGAACCTGCAGCTTTCTCAGAAACGAAACTTTTCCATTTCAGGCTGCACGAATGGAGCATGAGAACACCCTGCAGCCTGTTATTTGCTGCATGTTTCTACGGGTGCCAGCAAAACACAACTTCTAGTAATGGGATCAGTAACCCAAGTGAGGGGACTCAAAAGGCAAGTCTGAATTTATCTCCGTCTGTCATGTTCCAGTGAACAATGAAAGCACAGTAAAGGGAAACGCTGCTTCTTACATGTTTGTGCCAGTCCTTCCCCGCTAGGCACTATTATTAGCAGCAGTATTAATAAATGCATCTGACTTGCAGTAAAGGTTCAGAATGCTGGAGAGTTACAGGGCATGCCAAACACATAAACTGCCTGCCCCTGGGGCTGATGGGCACAAAGGCTATAAGATGAAGTCCAAATGGCAGAAACATTCTGACCAGGGAGGAGTGATTGCAGGTGAGGTAGGGAGATTTATTTTGCCAGGGCAGTGCTGGAAATGAAAGAGACAAGCCTTCATGCCCACTATTTGGCTGCTCATCCTATTCTATTCTTGGGAAATCATTGGAGAGATGAGAGAAAACAAGTGACAGTCCACTTTGAATGTCACCTCTACCATCCTGGAGCCTTGGGGGAAAGCTAAAGATGTGTCCAGGCTTATGGCTAAATAAGGTTAGGCTGGAACAGAGACTGCTCATTGTTCCCCAGAGGCTATACTCTAACTTTTAGAGACACAGCTCTGAGTTAGCAGGGAACTCTTAGACATGGGACCCCTCAAGGGTGAGCTAGAGACACCCACCCGGGACTCCTTGGCGGTAGGTGTGGTCACAGGACTGGGCTCTCGTCAACGCATTGAGCACAGAATCGATGAGCACAACTTCCAGATCACAGTGTTTTTGGTTGTTGTTGTTGTTGTTTTAATACAGAAACACCAAGCCTTCCATTCTTACTTTTCCCCTCCCACTGGCTGGAAAATTGAAACAACTGAAGGAGCTACTTCAGGCCCAGAAAAAAAAAAAAAGCCGCTTTCTGAAAGTTTCACATCTATCCAGCCAGCAACCAGCCACACCAGCTCTAAACCTCTCACCTTCCTCTGCACCATTGCATGGCATAAAAGCAAACTTTTCTCTTACTTAAGCCGCTTTGTTTTGGAGTCCCTTTCTTATAGTAACTTATCTGATACCACATTCACAGATGTGGCTTTGAACTTGAGTAAGAGAGCAGTATCCTGTGCTTGTAAAAGGTTAAAAGTTTATCCACATTACCTTCTTCTTGTTCCTCTCTCCCTGCCTCACCTGCTGGGCTCTATCTGGACTGGCCACTTTTCTGTTCTTGAACTCCTTCACTTCTTCCCCACCTCAGAGTCCTTTGCTTTGTCACTCTCTCTCTTGTCACTCTTCCCTTGGTTGATTCCTCACCCTCAGGTCTTAGTTTACAAGTCACATTCTCAGAGAGACCTTTTTTGACCACACTATATATATTCATTTTCTATGGTACATAACCAGAGACTGTAAACTTAGCAGCCGAAACACCACAAATTTTTTTTTTTTGAGACCGAGTCTCACCCCATCACCCAGGCTAAAATGCAATGGTGCAATCTCAGCTCACTGCAACCTCTGCCTCCTGGGTTCAAGCGATCCTCCTTCCTCAACCTCCCAAGTAACTGGGATTACAGGCTCGCACCACCATGCCCAGCTAATTTTTTGTACCTTTAGTAGGGATGGCGTTTCACCACGTTGGCCAGGCTGGTCTTGAACTCCTGACCTTGTGATCTGCCCTCCTCGGCCTCCCAAAGTGCTGGGATTATAGGTGTGAGCCACTGTGCCTGGCCAACACCATGGATTTATTACCTTACAATTTCTGCAGTTAGAAGTATATGCCACATGTTACCTGGGTCTTCTTCTCAGGATCTCACAAGGCTGCAGTCAAGGTGTCAACTGGTTGTATCCTCATCTGGAGGCTCAGTGGGGAAGGGATCCACTTCCAAGTTTCCTTGGGTGTTGGTGGAATCCATTTCCTTCTGATTGTGTGACCAAGGTCCCTGTTCCTTGCCAGCTGTCAGCTCCTAAAGGCCATGCTTGGCTTTTTGCCACACAGCTCCCTTCAAAGGCAACTCACAACAATATGGCACCAATCCAATAAGATAGACTCTTATATAATGTAACCTAATCAAGGGTGACTATCCCATCATATTCATAGGCCCTGTCCACATTCAAGGGGAAGGGATTCTACAGGGCAGGAAGTAGGTGGAGGGAACCAGCTCTTGGTGGCCATCTTAGAATTCAGCCTAGCACATGGGCAAAGACTTCATGACTAAAATACCAAAAGCAATGGCAACAAAAGCCAAAATAGACAAATGGGATCTAATTAAACTAAAGAGCTTTTGCCTATCATCAGAGTGAACAGGCAACCTACAGAATGGGAGAAAATCTTTGCAATCTACCCATCTGTCAAAGGGCTAATATCTAGAATTTACAAAGAACTCAAACAAATTTACAAGAAAAAAACAAACTAACCCCATCAAAAAGTGGGCAAAGGATATGAACAGACACTCCTCAAAAGAAGACATTTGTGCAGCCAACATACACATGAAAAAATGCTCATCCTCACTGGTCATCAGAGAGATGCAAATCAAAACCACAATGAGATATCATCTCATGCCAGTTAGAATGGTGATCATTAAAAAGTCAGGAAACAACAGATGCTGGAGGCGATGTGGAGAAATAGGAACGCTTTTACACTGTTGGTGGGAGTTTAAATTAGTTCAACCATTGTGGAAGACAGTGTGGTGATTCCTCAAGGATCTAGAACTAGAAATACCATTTGATCCAGCAATTCCATTACTGGGTATATACCCAAAGGATTATAAATCATGCTACTATAAAGACACATGCACAGGTATGTTTATTATGGCACTATTCACAATAGCAAAGACTTGGAACCAACCCAAATGTCCATCAATGATAGACTGGATTAAGAAAATGTGGTACATATATACCATGGAATACTATGCAGCCATAAAAAAGGATGAGTTCATGTCCTTTGCAGGGACATGGATGAAGCTGGAGACCATCAGTCTAAGCAAACTGTCACAAGGACAGAAAACCAAACACTGCATGTTCTCCCTCGTAGGTGGGAGCTGAATAACGTGAACACATGGACACAGGACGGAGAACATCACACACTAGGCGCTGTCAGGGAACGGGGAGCTGGGGGAGGGATAGCATTAGGATAAATACCTCATGTAAATGATGAGTTGATGAGTGCAGCAAACCAACATGGCCCATGTATACCTATGTAACAAACCTGCACATTGTGCACATGTACCCTAGAACTTAAAGTATAATAAAAAAGAAAAAGAAAAAAAAAAGAATTCAGCCTAGCACCCAATGGACATAGGCCTGCCCTCCATGTTGGTCCTTGTTCCTACTTCTTGTTTAACCTCATTACCACACTTTTCAGTTTCAATTATACCATTTTTGGTTTACTTGTTGTACGTCTGTTTTTCCCACTGGATTGTAAGCCTCATGTCTTTATATTCAGGTCCCAGTATTAAGACTGGTGCAAAGTAGACACTTAAATAAATATCTGTTGAATGAACAAATGAATGAATGAGCCCTGTAACATGGCAAGGAAGACATTAGCTCCACTGCAGAAATGAGGAAATGACTTTTGGAGAGTTAACCAGCCTGCCCAGGGTTCACTAGCTAGAATCCAGGCCAAGAGTCTTCAAGCTTGTGAGGCCCAGTAATCTGTGAAAAGCTTCATTCTCCCGTAGGCAGTAGAGCTCCTGAAGCAATACCTGAGGGCTGCCAAGATTGTTAATAATAACAGGGCAAGATTGTGTGTGTGACATGTCTGAAATCTAGGGGTGCCAAGATTCCAGGCACTACCCTTGGTCACATGCCCCACCGTCACATGCCCTACCCCGTGCAGACTCCTAAATCCAACTGGCCATTTGACATTTCCACCTGGATGCCTAAAAGGTTTCTGCAACTTAATATGTCCAACGTCAGGCTTCTGATTCCCCGCGCCTCCCCTCCCTCACAGCCACCTGCCCCCTGCCTTCTCCACTGAGCAAAAATGTCCTCATCCTCCTAGCTGCTCACACCAATATACAGTCTTTACCTTTCCACTCCATCTCCAATCTGATCCTTGTGGTCATTCTTGGTGACTCTCCCTCTCATCTCTCACATCCAATTCATCATTCGATGTGGCTACTTCTCACCTCCCCCAGCACCCATCTTGCTGTCTTGCCCCTTCAATTTATTCTTTTCACAGTAGCTAGATAGGAGCTTTTAAAGCATTAACTTAGTCCTCTATTCAAAACCCTCCAGAATCCGCCTTCTCATTTGGAGGAAAATCTAGTTTTGCAAAGCCTATATTCACTTAGGCACTCCAGTCCCCACCTGTCCACCCTGAGCCTGCCCTGGCTCTCTCTATGGCAGCCTTGCTGGTCTCCTTGTGGTTCTTTTTGTTGTCCTTCTTTTTTTTTCTTTTTTTACTCTTTTTTTTTTTTTTTTTTTTTTTTGACAGGGTCTCCCTCTGTCAGCTAGATAGGAGTACAGTGGTATGATCATGGCTCACTGCAACCTCTGCCTCCTGGACTCAAGCGACCCTCCTTATCTCAGCCTTCTGAGTAGCAGGGACTACAGGTGTGTACCACCATGCCTGGCTAATTTTAAAAAACAATTTTTTTTTTTTTTTTGTAGATATGGGGTTTTGCTATGTTGCCCAGGCTGGTCTTGACCTCCTGGGCTCAAGCGATACACCTGCCTTGGCCCTCGAAAACTGCTGGGATTGCAGGTGTGAGCCTCTGCACCTGGCCTTCTTGTGGTTCCTTGAACACAACAAGCATGCTCTCCCCTCTGGGACACTCAATGTTTTCCTGCCTGCCTGAAACACCCTTTCCCTCAATATCTGCTTGATCTGCACCTTCGCTTCTTCCAGTCCTGTGAAATGTCACATTACCAGTGATCCCTAACCTGCCCTTTCTCCCCTCAGCCTGCCTTCTTGTTCTCCAGCGCATTTATCACCATCCTTTTAAAAATACATTGTTTGTAATTCTGTTTATTTGCTTATGGTCTGCATGCCCTGTATTGGTTTGCTGGGGCTGCCATAACAAAGTACCATAGACTGTGTGGCCCAAATAACAGAATTTTATTATCTCACAGTACTAGAGGCTAGAAGTCCAAAATTAATACGTCAATAGGGTTGGTTTCTTCCGAGGGCTGTGAAGGAAGGATCTGTTCCAGGCCTCTCTCCCTGGTTTGCATGTGTCCATATTCTCCTTGTGTCTCTTCAGATCATCTTTTTTCTGTGTCTGTGTCCAAATTTCCTGGTGTATAAGGATACCAGTCCTACTGGATTAGAGCCTACCCTAATGAATTTTTATTTAATTACTTCTAAAGACCCTATCTTCAAATAAGGTCACCTTCTGAGATACTGGGGGTTAGGACTTCAACATAAAAATTTTGTGAGGACACAATTCAACCCACAACATTCTCCCAGAAAGAACATGAACATCATTCATCTGGTACCAAGAAAGCACTCGTTAATCTTTCTCGAATGAATGGATGTCCAAATATTCACCACTTTTATGATCATCAACATTATTATCATTATCAACCAGAAAGCTTTAAGTGGCCTTTCTATACTTCCATAGGATACTGATGATTGCTGTTAATCATGGTATCCTGAAAATCTGTAAAGATTCCCAGACGTCATTTGACTAATTGGATAAAGATTACACAAAGGCTATAAGCTCAGTATACTTTTAATGTTGAGTCTATTTTGTTGTATTCTACCAAGATAAAATTTGGTCATTCATAGATAGGATTTTATATTACTGCCAAATAGCTAGAATATTTGTTTTTACTCTAGTCTAAAAGAACTTGAGGGTTTAAATAACATACCAAAAACAGAATTTCAATAAAATGAGAATAAAGACAGATAAACCTGGATTAAGCAAAGAAAAGCAAATGTACTAGTCATGGGAGGCACTGTAATTGCTCGATTTCAGCACAAACTCATATTAAAAATTGGGGGCAACACAGCAGCTGGTAAAAACAATACCTCAGATGCAGATTTATAGCAGTTCTTCAGGAGACAGAAGATTGTGCCTTGTGTGAAACTCAAAGAAATCTCCACCTAGGGCAGCTATAGGGCACAACTGTCTGATGCATCATTCAGTATCTTTTCCACCAGCTTCACTAAGAATTCAGAAGAATCCAGGCTGTTTCTTGCATCCAGCCTCATAAAAGTCAAGCAACAACATTAAAACATTAGTGCAGGTAGTTTTTTAGGTCTGTGATGCAAACTAAGAATAGCACATAGACTATGTAGTAGACTAAATAGATAGCACATTCCTTAAATTCTCTCCCACAAATCTCATTGCTTTTCAGCTGGGCTTTATGCAAGAATGGGTTCTAATGGTTAAGGGGGTCTGATTCTGGCTTTTAATCCAGAGTCCTCCACCTCTGAGCTGTGTGACTTAAGACTATTATGTATCTATAAAATGGGATGATTATAATGCTTATTTTGTAGGTTTGTGGATTAAAGGAATAAATTACATAATGTATGTGAAGCTTTTAACACAATGTCTGGCACATGATAAGCACTCAGTAATGTTAGCAGTGATTCTTTGTAGTGTATTCTTCGACCACAGTGGCGTGTGTGTGTGTGTGTGTGTGTGTGTGTGTACGAAACTACATAGGTGAGTGGTAGAGTTCACATTCCACTATGAAAACCAAGGTGCCCAAATGATATGCCTGTTTAAATGGAAAGCTACACTCTGTTCACATGTTACCATGAAAGAGGGATATAGGGGAATCTGTTCTAGTTTCACTGGAATACACTGCTCTCTGATAGACAACAGTGTGTTAATAGTAGGTACAATTTTCCAAAAGTAATGTTCTCATTATGACTACCAGTTTCCTTTCTTGTGTATTAATTCATTCCATTAAATAGAAATCAAAAAGACTCTAATTACCCAACTCTAATTACACCACCAAAAACCTTTGTACAGACAGCCCATCTGTTGTATAATCAAGCATTTGACTGGCCTTTGTCCCTGGCTTCTGGGAGGGAGACTCTCAGTTCCTGGAATTTCCCAGGTAATAGGAGTGTCTGTTATTCACACATCTCTTGTATCATACCTGAGTGTAAAAGATAAGGTAGCTCAGGGTGAGATATGATCTCAGAAAGACCAACTATGTGATTAGAAGGTTGGAGCTATGAGTCAGCTCAGTTTCTGGAGAGAAGGGGAGGGTTAGAGGTTGAGTTTAATCCCATGGCCCATGATTCACTCAATCATGCCCACATAGTGAAACCCCAGTAAAGACTCTGGACACTGTGGCCAGGTGCAGTGGTTCACACCCATAATCCCAGCACTTTGGGAGGCCAACGTGGTCGGATCATGAGGTCAGGAGATCGAGACCATCCTGGCTAACACAGTGAAACCCCATCTCTACTAAAAATACAAAAAATTAGCCAGGCGTGG
>NW_012110919.1:5180764-5183204 GCF_000951035.1 Colobus angolensis palliatus
AAAAAAAAAAAAAACCTCTGGGCGCTGGACACCAAGGCTCAGTGGAGCTTGCTGGCTAATGAACACATGGATGTGTTGGAGGGTGCTATCCCCTGGCTCCATGGGGACAGGACATGGAAGCTCTGCAATCAGGGCCCTCCCAGACCTTACTTATGTGTGTCTTCCTTTGGCTGATCCTGATATGTACCCTAGATAATAAAACTAGAATCATAAACACAGCCCTTTTCTGAGCTTTGCGAGTCATTCTAGCAAATTGCTCAAATCGAGGGTGTTGTGGGAAGCCCCAAGATTTGTAGTTCACTGGTCAGAAGTGCAGACAGCCTTGGTACTGAAGGAGGGGCAGTCTTTTTAGAACTGATGTTAACTCCAGGTGGTTAGTGTCAGAACTGAATTTCAATACACCTGCTGATGTCAAAATACCATCTGAGTGCTCTTGGGGTCTTCAGAACCCCTAATCCTGGCTGTGGAATACATACCCGAGAAAGAGGAGAAAGGCCTCAGGATATTTGGGGTCCCCAGAGTCCTATTCAAAGCTGTCAACAATTCCCCTTTTCCCCAACCACCACCATCACCACCACCACCAGAAGGATCGCCACTGGCACATGGCAGTCAGCACTCTCGACAGCATCGCTTCCTGAGCCCGTGTAGCAAGTCCTCTGTTTATGGTGAGGCAGAATTCACCAAACCCTGGGCTATCCTTCCATGAGAAGGGAACTTGAGAAAGTATATAAGGCTGATGAGACAATTTTCATTCAGATTACAGGTTCAAATTAAGCCCACATTTATGATGATGGAATATTATTAGTAGCTTTTTTGTTTTTAAGAGAGTCTCACTCTGTCACCCAGGCCAGAGCAAAGTGGCATGATCTCAGCTCACTGCAACCTGTGCCTCCCAGGTTTAAGCAGTTCTCCCTGCCTCAGCCTCCCGAGCAGCTGGGTTTACAGGCATCCACCACCATGCCTGGCTAATTTTTGTATTTTTAGTAGAGATGGGGTTTCACCATATTGGCCAGGCTGATCTCAAACTCCTTACCTCAAGTGATCTACCCGCCTCAGCCTTCCAAACTGCTGGGATTACAGGTGTGGCCCACCACACCCAGCCTACTAGTATCTTATTTACAGTAAAAAAAAAAAAAAAAAAAAACCCTACAAAATAAATAGTTACTAATGGCTGCAGATTATAGTAGTTATTTCTTTGTTCATCTGTTGCATTCCCAACACATTTTTTCTCTCCCCTTTCTTCTCCTAACAGACTCTGCCTATCTTCCATTGCCCAGTCATAAGAATGGGCATGAGAGTACCTGTCCTTTCAGAGTATTTGTTTTAGTTAGGGTAGGTTAATTGCTATAACAAATCATCCACAAAGCATAAGGGCTCAAACTCAATAAAAGTTTATTTCTTGCTCACATAGAGAGTTCAAAGCTATTAAGGTCAGACTGGGGAGGAAGAGGGCTTTGTTCCACATAGTCATTCATTCAGTGATCAGCTGCCTAGCAGCGCCTTCCGTGCATTTCCATGCTGTCTTTGCACATTAATTTCCAGCTGGTGGAAGGGAAACATGAGGGTGAAAGACCATCTGTTTCATAATCTCCATGAGCCAGAAGTAATACATATGAATTTCATTTGTATTGCTTTGATAAGAACTAGCTAAATGGCCTCATCTAGATGCAAGGGCAGCCGAGAAATGTAGTCCTTGCCTGACTTTCTGCTTCCCAGAAAGACCCCTCTAATGTGGAAAAGACAGTACAAATTTTGGTAGATGGTTAGCCATCAGAGATTGAATAAAGGGCAGAACCATGACATGAACCAAATTGAACGAATGAAAGTACATTTGTGGGACCGATATTTAAAAGATGGGAGAAAAAGAGAATTTTCCTTCCCATCCAAGTTGCAACACTGGGAGGATGCAAATCTGGACTTCTGTGGCCACATTCTCCACCATGAGGTGAAGCGTCTACAAAGTGAAGCCAGGGAGTGGCAGAGGGAGAGAGAATGAATGGGAAAATGAGTGAATCCTAATGGTCTCATCTCCCAGTTCTGATCTTGGAGGGTCAGGTTCCCTTTTTGGTCCTCTGTTTATGGTGAGGCAGAATTCACCAAACCCTGGGCTATCCTTCCATTAAGAGCAAACTTGAGAAAGTTTATAAGACTGATGAGACAGTGGCACTCAGATTACAACCTCAAACTAAGCCCACATTTATGATGATGGGATATTATTCCCAGCTACACAACCCAATGAGTTCCTCTCTTTAAGAGTCAAATTTAGTTTCCGTCACTTGCATCATTCTTTGAGCCTCAGCTATATGCCAAAAGCTACGAGGTATTTTACATAATTTCCCAAATGAATTCTTTTTTTTTTATTATTATACTTTAAGTTCTAGGGTACATGTGCATAACGTGCAGGTTTGTTACATATGTATACTTGTGCCATGTTGGTGTG
>NW_012110919.1:5188564-5198666 GCF_000951035.1 Colobus angolensis palliatus
TCGCTGGTCAGGCTGCAGCAGCTGACCAGCACCGATTGTCCGGCACTCCCTAGTGAGATGACCCCAGTACCTCAGTTGAAAATGCAGAAATCACCGGTCTTCTGTGTCGCTCGCGCTGGGAGTTGGAGACTGGATCTGTTCCTGTTCGGCCATCTTGCTCCGCCCCCCCAAATGAATTCTTAAAACAATTACAGGTGTTATTAGTTTCATTTTATAGATGAGAAAACAGAAATAAGAAGTAAGTAGATAAAGTGTCCAAAATCTAGATCTAATGGTGTAGGACAAGGATCAACAACATTTTCTATAAAGGGGCAGAGAGTAGCTATTTTAGGCTTTGTGGGCCATACACTCTCTCCCAACTGCTTAACTATGCCACTTTAACACAAAAGCAGCCATAGGCAATAGTATATTAATGGATGTAGCTGGATTTCAAGAAAACTTTATTTACAAATCAGGCAGCAGGCTGGATTTGGCCCATAGGTCATAGTTCGCTGACCCTTGATATGATGGGGTTTGGGGAATGAACAATGCTAACCTGAAAGTCAAGACAACTATGGTTTTGTCTGTAACTAAATTTGTGATCTTGATCAAATTACTTGATGCCTCTGTTCTTCTCCATTTCCTTATTCATTTCAGTGCCCCCACCAGCCTTCCATTCTATAGTGCCCTTTTCAATTCCCACATGCATAATGCGTAATGAATTCATAATTTAAGCTGGGCTTCAACTGAGAACTACTAATGTATTTTTGTTTTAACTTTGCCTTATCACAGAGTATATAAAACATAAGTTAATCCTTTTTCTTGGTGCCCCTAGTTTATGGAAAGTATCCGTGATTTGTGTGATTTCATCCCTCAGGTGCCCCTGGGATGTGCAGGGTCATTGACCCCCATGCTATGTGCCGTGAGGTCAGCCATCAGTTTCTCTGGTGGCGCTGCCTGTTACCTCTGCCGTCACTTCTCACTGGTGCTAATCTGCTCCCTAATGAATACTCATTTGCTTAGATCAATATCCAAGAATGTGTCCTTGTTCATCCCTCCTTCGAGTAAACTACAACTATGCCCCTAGAGACCATTCCCTTTGGCTTCAAATTCCAGGGCCTGAGGAGTTGGCATTCCTAGAAACATGATCCTGGAGGAACAGGGCATTATTTAAATGCCTGCCTGGTTAACTTGTTTAGCCAAAAATATGACACTCAAGTCATAAGACTAATTTTACAAACTACTCTCTTCTTAAGCAATTAGGCTTCCAGAAGTCTCTGGCACGTGAAAATTTTCCATGAACTCTGAAAGTCATTTAGAACAGAGGAAAGCCAAACTTGGAGACTCCATATCCTTCATCCTCAGTAAGGTCATGGAAGTCCCCTCAGGGCTCTCTGGAGAAAGTCCATTGTCAACATACTTGTGTACTGTCGGTGGGATCAAAAGAGCATCACATCCGTTGGGAATATTTGGAACTAGAGATCTGAGAGTTAGAATGAGTGAAGGAAGGTGAAATGGTAAATGTTCATAGACTAGGCCTCCCTCCCTGATAAAGGGCAGATAGCAGATTGGCAACTGGATTTTAGGAAAGGGCCAGATAGTAAATATTTTTAGGCTTTGCAATCTACATACTCTGAATACAGTCTCTGTTGCATAATTTTTTTCTTTTTCTTTCTTTCTTTTCTATTTATTATTTATTTATTGCTTTTTGGCTTTTTTTAACAAAAAAATTAAAAATTTAAATCAGAAAAACTATTATTAGCTCAAGGGTTGTACAAAACTAGGCAAATTTGGCCCATAGTCTGTAGTTTGCTGACCACTGCAACATGAATCCTGTCTTTGCCATCACTAGCTGTATGATCAGGAATGAACAGCTATCCAATTTGTTTGTTTGTTTGTTTGAGACAGAGTCTTACTCTGTCACCCAGGCTGGAGTGCAGAGGTGTGATCTTGGTTCACTGCAACCCCTGCCTCCCAGGTTCAAGCGATTCTCCTGCCCCAGCCTCCTGAATAGCTGAGATCACAGGTGCACACCACCATGCCCAGCTAATTTTTGTATTTTTAGTAGACACAGGGTTTCACCATGTTGGCCAGGCTGGTATCAAACTCCTGACCTCAAGTGATCCATCCACCTCGGCTGGGATTACAGGCATGAGCTACCACACCTGGTCCTAGGGAATGAATAACTATGCATTCTAAGTCTCAGTTTCATCACATATAAAATGAGAATGCCACCACCTATATTGTAGGATTGTTGACTGGGATGCTGCTTCACAGCACTAGCACATAGCTCCATTCAGTCCATGAACAGTAGCTGGCATTGCTAATTTCTGAATCATCACAGAGTCTCTGTTTCTATGTGGCTACTACTGTTTCTTTGTCTCTGCTTTCTCTGAAAAGGCCCTTAAATGTTAGTCTTAGGGTTTTAGGTAAGGTTTAGGTTTATATACAGGTAGGCCTTGAGGAATAAGATGGTATTATAGTTTGGATGTTCTCAAAACTTCATGTTAAAATTTGATCTCCAGTGTTGGAGGTGGAGCCTAGTAGGGGGTCTTTGGGGCAGATCCCTCCTGAATGGCTTTGTGCCATCCTTGAGGTAATGAGTAAGTTCTTGCCCTATTAGTTCCCATGAAAGCTGTTTGTTGAGAGCCTGACACCCCTCGCTCTTACTCTCTCACTCTCTCTCCTCTCTCTTGTTTTTCCTCTGACCACATGACCCTCCACACATCTCCTTCCCTTCCACTTCCACCAGGAGTGGAAGCAGCCTGAGGCCCTCACCAGAAGCAGACATCGGTGCCATGCTTCTTGTACAGCCTGCAGAACCATGAACCAAATAAACCACTTTTTCTTGTAAATTACCCACCCTCAGGCATTCCTTTATAGCAACACAAATGGACTAAGACAGATGCATTTAAGACTCTGCTAAAAATTTTTTTAAAAAATTTAAAAAAAAGAGTAGCTCCTTAATATCTTTCCTGCCAGCCTGCCAAAGGCAAGAATTTCCACCTGAGAATTGCCCTTTTGCAGCACAATATTGAGTCTCCATAGTCTCCTGTTACAATACAAATCTGTGACTAGAAGAGACAGGGGCCACCTGGCCAGCCTTACTAATACCACAGCACAAGTTTGCTTAGCAAATTAGCTCATCTTTGAGCACAGAGCCTGAAGGAAATGCCCACAATGAAGACCACACTAGCCAAAAGACAGTCTGTAGAGGAGTCACTCAAAGGCTTTACAAGAAACAAGGGCTGGAGGGAGACTCCCAGAGAGGAGGTGAGAGAAGACAAACTTTGTGATCTGGTATCCTGTACATTTCACTGTCCTCAACCCTCTCTCTCCCCACTCCTAGGTTCTGGCACCTATTCCCTCCGTTGTTGGTGCTTGAAATTTGTTTGCTCTCCTAATCCCAAGTCAGGTCAGCCACAGCCTGCCTCCATGACTTCCTCAACATTCAGCCCATGTTCCTTGCCAACAGAGCAGCTTGCATTTGCAGAAAGTCCTGTGTGCTTGAAGTGAAGTGAAAGTGGATTTTATGTTATATTGTTTGTCTTTGTGATTGTGAAATCTAACTAATATACTGAAAAGTACATGGAGCATGAACCTGCATGAAAAGAAACCCATTGAGGCCTCCTGCTCTTCCGCACACTTCATCCCCCTTCCTAGTCATAACACCCTCTCTCCACCCTTGCAGTTACCACTGTCCTCAGCATCCTGGTGTTCATTTCCTCTGCCTTTTAAAAATAGGTTTTTTTCCTCATTATGCACACCTGGACAGCATATTTAAATGTTGTCTGTTTTCGGATTTTATGAGTGGAATTTTGCAATGTGTATTATTAGGTGCCTAACCTCTTGCTCAATGTTGTCTTTAAGAAGCATACCTGTTGTGGTGTGAAACGGCACTTGTTTTGTTTTGATAGCTATGTAAGGATTCCACTGTTTGAACACACCCCAATTGTTTATCCATTCTACTATTGATAGACACTTGGGCTATTTCCATGTTGGGACAATTACAAACAGTGTGGCTATGAACCTCCTAAATTGTATATACTGCTGCTGTAAGCATGCATTTCTTATAGGCCCTAGGGAATTGTGGTCATAGACATTTGTATCCAATAACCAATTGTAGCCAAGTATTACCAATTTTTTTCCAGCAATTTTTTCCTGGGCTTTTCTTGTAATTTTCAAGAAAATATTTTAATTCATGTACCAAGAAGAAAGAAAGTGATTTTTTCCCCACAATAGTCTTTTTAAATGATTTTATTTTTTTAGCCACAGTCTCACCCGGTCACCCAGGCTGGTGTAAGTGGCACAATTATAGCTCACTACAGCCTCAGCCTTCTGGGCTCAAGCGATCCTCCCACCTCAGTCTCCCGAGTAGCTAGGACTTGGGACAACAGGCATGCGCCACCATGCCCAGTGATATGGTTTGGATCTGTGTCTCCACCCAAATTTCATGTTGAATTGTGATCCCCAGTGTTGGAGGTGGGGTCTGGTAGGAGGCGACTGGATCATGGAGGTGGAGTTCTCATGAATGGTTTAGTACCATCCACCTTGGTACTGTATAGTGAGTGAGATTTCAAGAGATCTGGTTGTTTAAAAATGTGTATCACCTCCCCCCTTTTTCTCTCTTCCTTCTGCTCTGGCCATGTAAGACGTGCCCACTTCCCCTTTGCCATCCATCATGACTGTAAGTTTCCTGGGGCCTCCCCGGAAGCAGATGCCGCCATGCTTCCTGTATAGCCTGCAGAACCATGAGCCAATTAAACCTCTTTTCTTTATAAATTACCTAGTCTCAGGTATTTCTTTATAGCAGTTTGAGAATACACTAATACACTCAGATACTTTTTTTTAAGAGATGAGGGCTCACTATGTTGTTCAGGCTGGCCTGGAACTCCTGGGTTCAAGCAGTCCTCTCACCTTAGCCTCCCAAAGTACTAGGATTACAGGCATGAGCCACCATGCCTGGCTTTTTTTCACAGTATTCTTAACCAGTTTTTATGCTTATATTGCACCACAGTACCTTTATTTCATCATTCACTCACCAAATATAGTAAGCATCTATCATATGCCTAGTACTATGCTTAGTCATGAACAAAACAAGCAAATACCTCCAACCTTAAACAGCTGCAATTCTAGTAGTGAGACAATTACAAATAAATAATACCTTTTTAAAACTACGCCAGATGCAGAATATATGAAGAACTCCTACACCTCAACAACAACAAAAAACCTAATGAAAAAATGAGTGAAGACTTAGACATTTCTCCAGTGAAGATATACAAATGCCAACAAGTCTATGAAAAGATACTTCACATCACTAACCATTAGGGAAATGCAAATCAAAACCACAATGAGATACCACCTCACATCCACTAGAATGGCCACTACAAAAAAGAAAATAATAAGTGTTGATGAGGATGTAGAGAAATTGGAACCCTTGGGCAACGCTGGTTGAAACGTAAAATGTTACAGCCATTGTGGAAAAGACTATGGCAGTTCCTCAAAAACTAAAACTAGAATTACCATATGATTCAGAATTCCACTTCTGGATAAATACACAGAAGAATTGAAAGCAGGGCCTTGAAGAGACATTTGTTCACCTATGTTCACAGCAGCTTTATTCACAATAGCCAAAAAGTAGAAGCAACCCAGATGTTTATTGATGGATGAGTGGATAAACAAAATGTGTATATATCATAGAATATTATTCAGCCTTAAAAAAAGAAGGAAATTCTGATCCATGCTACAACCTTGGGGACATTATTTGAAGTGAAATAAGCCAGTTACAAAAAGGTAAATATTGTATGATTCTATTTATATAAGTAGTCAAATTCACAGACAGAAAGTAGAATGGTGGTTGCCAGAGGCTGGCGGGAGGAAGTGAGAGTAGTGAGGTGGGGAGTAGTTGTTTAGTGGATGCAAAGTTTCAGTTTTGCAAGATCAAAGGAGTTTCAGAGATGGATGGTGGTGATGATTGCACAACAATGTGAATGTACTTAATACTACTGAACTGTACACTTAAAATGGTTACAATGGGTGTAGAGGCAGAGCAAGATGGCCAAATAGAAGCCTCCAGCAACAGTTCCCCCCTTCCCCACAAGAACACCAATGGAACAACTATCCACATAAGAAAACACCTTCATTTGCACCAAAAATCAGGTGAGCAATCACAGTACCTGGTTTCAACATCATATCAAGGAAAGAGGCACTGAAGAGGGTGGAAAAGACAGTCTTGAATCCCTGACATCACCCCTCCCGATCCCTTGACAGTGGCCACCTGGTGCAGAGAGAAAATGTGTGTGCTTGGGGAAGAGAAGGCACAGTGATCATGGAACTTTTGTTGGAACTCAGTGCTGCCCCGTCACAGTGGAAAGCAACACAGGGCAGAATTCAGCTGGTGTCCACAGAGGAAACATTTAGAACAGCCCTAGCCAGAGGGGAACCACCCATCCCAGCAGCTGGAATCTGAGTTCTGGTTAGCTCCACCACCACAGGCTAAAAGGCTCTGGGGTCCTAAATAAATGTAAGGTTTTCTAGACCACAAAGACTGCAATTCCTGGGCAAGTCCTGCTGTGGTGCTCAGCTGGTTAGACACCAGCTGAGGTGGCCAAGGGAATGTTTGCATCACCTGTCTCCCAGCCTCAGGCAGTGTAACTTACAGCTCTAGGAGAGACCCCTTCCTTCTGCTTGAAGAGTGGAGAAAGGAGAGTAAAGACTTTATCTTGTAACCTGGATACCATCTCAGCTACAGTAGACTAGGACACCAGGCAGAGTCCTGAGACCCCCATTCCAGGCCTGAGCTCTGGTTGACATTTCCAGGCACACCCTAGGCCAGAAAGGAACCCGATGCCTTGAAGGAAATGACCCAGTCCTAGAAGGAGTCAACATCTGCTGACTAAAGAGCCCCTGAGCCTTGAACAAACATCAGTGGTACTTAGGCAGTTCTCACTGTGGACCTTGGATGAGATCCAGGGCTGTGCTGGCTTCATGTGTGACCCAGCACATTCCCAAGTATGGTGGCCATGGAGAGAGACTCCTTCCACTTGAGGAAAGGAGAAAGAAGAGCAAAGGGAACTTTGTCTTCCAGCAATTCCACTACTGGGTATTTAGCCAAAGGAAATGAAATCAGTATGTCAGAGATATCTGCACTCCCATGTTTAATGCAGCATTATTCATATAGCCAAGATTTGGAAGGAACCTAAGCATCCATCAACAGACAAATGGATAAAGGAAATGCAGTATCTACACACAATGGGGTACTATTCAGCCACAAAAAGAATGAGATCATGTCATTTGCAACATTGATGGAACTGGAGGTCATTATGTTCAGTGAAATGAAGCCAGGCACTGAAAGACAAACTTCACATATTCTCATTCATTTGTAGGAGCTACAAATTAATACAATTGAACTTATGAAGATAGGGAGTAGAATATTGGTTACCAGAGGGTGGGTATGGCAGTAGGGGTAGGAGAGGGAAATGGGGATAGTTAATGTGTACAGAAATGTAGTTTGATAGAATGAATAAGATCTAGTATTTGATAGCACAACAGCATGACTACAGTCAATAATAATTCATTATACATTTAAAATAACTAAAATAGTATAATTTGAATGTTTAAAACACAAAAAAATGATAAATGTTTGAGGCGATGGATATCCCATTTACCCTGATGTAATTATTGTGTATTGTATGCCTGTATCAAACTATCTCACATACCCCATATGTTTACATACCTACTATATACCTGTAAAAATTAAAAAATAAAATTTAAAAAATGGTTAAAATGGAAGACATTCCAAGATGCCCAAACAGGAACAGCTCCAGTCTGCAGCTCCCAGCATAATCAACGCAGAAGATGGGTGATTTCTGCATTTCCAACTGAGGTACCTGGTTCATCTCATTGGGACTGGTTGGACGGTGGGTGCAGCCCATGGGGGGCAAGCCAAAGCAGGGCAGGGCATCACCTAACCAGGTAAGTGCAAAGGGTCAGGGGATTTCCTTTTCCTAGCCAAGGGAAGCCATGACAGACTACCTGGAAAAACAGGACACTCCTGCCCAAATACTGTGCTTTTCCCAAGGTTTTAGTAACTGGCAGACAAGGTGATTCTCTCTCGTACCTGGTTTGGTAGCTCCCACACCCATGGAGCCTTGCTCACTGCTAGCGCAGCAGTCTGAGATCGACCTGCGAGATGGCAGCCTGGCTGGGGGAGGGGCGTCTGCCATTGCTGAGACTTGAGTAGGTAAACAAAGTGGCCTAGAAGCTCGAACTGGGTGGAGCCCACCACAGCTCAACAAGGCCTACTGTCTCTAAACTCCACCTCTGTGGGCAGGGCATAGCTGAACAAAAGGCAGCAGACAACTTCTGCAGACCTAAATGTCCCTTTCTGACAGCTCTAAAGAGAGCAGTGATTCTCCCAGCATGGCGTTTGAGCTCTGAGAATGGGCAGACCGCCACCTCAAGTGGGTCCCTGACCCCTGTGTAGCCTAACTGGGAGACACTTCCCAGTAGGGGCTGAAAGACACCTCCTATAGGTGGCTGCCCCTCTGGGACGAAGCTTTGAGAGGAAGAATCAGGCAGCAATATTTGCTGTTCTACAATATTTGCTGTTCTGCAGCCTCCACTGGTGATACCCAGGCAAACAGGGTCTGGAGTGGAACTCCAGCAAACTCCAACAGACCTGCAGCTGAGGGACCTGACTGTTAGAAGGAAAACTAACAAACGGAAAGGAATAGCATCAACATCAACAAAAGGTCATCTACACCAAAACCCCATCTGTAGGTCACCAATATCAAACACCAAAGGTAGATAAAACCACAAACATGAGGAGAAATCAGAGCAGAAAAGCTGAAAATTCTAAAAATCAGAGTGCCTCTTCTTCTCCAAATGATCGCAGCTCCTCACCAGCAACAGAACAAAGCTGGATGGAGAATGGCTTTGATGAGTTGACAGAAGTAGGCTTCAGAAGGTTGGTAATAACAAACTTCTCCGAGCTAAAGGAGCATGTTTTAACCCATCACAAGGAAGCTAAAAACCTTGAAAAAAGACTAGGCAAATGACTAACTAGAATAAACAGTGTAGAGAAGACCTTAAATGACCTGATGGAGCTGAAAACCATGCTATGAGAACTTTGTGAAGCATGCACAAGCTTCAATAGCTGATTCGATCAAGTGGAAGAAAGGGTATCAGTGATTGAAGATCAAATTAATGAAATAAGGCAATAAAACAAGGTTAGAGAAAAAAAGAGTAAAAAGAAACAAACAAAGCCTCTAAGAAATATGGGACTATGTGAAAAGACCAAATCTACATTTGATTGGTATACCTAAAAGTGACAGGGAAAATGGAACCAAGTTGGAAAACACTCTTCAGGATATTATCCAGGAGAACTTCTCCAACCTAGCAAGGGAGGTCAACATTCAAATTCAGGAAATACAGACAACACCACAAAGATATTCCTCAAGAAAAGCAACCTCAAGACACATATTGTTAGATTCACCAAGGTTGAAATCAAGGAAAAAGTGTTAAGGGCAGCCAGAGAGAAACGTTGAGTTACCCACAAAGGGAAGCCCATCAGACTAACAGTGGATCTCTCTGCAGAAACCCTACAAACCAGAAGAGAGTGGGGGCCAATATTCAACGTTCTGAAAGAAAAGAATTTTCAACCCAGAATTTCATATGCAGCCAAACTAAGCTTCATAAGTCAAGGAGATATAAAATCCTTTAGAGACAAGCAAAGGCTGAGAGATTTTGTCACCACTAGGCCTGCCTTACAAGGGCTCCTGAAGAAAGCACTAAACATGGAAAGAAACAACCAGTACCAGCCACTGCAAAAACAGGCCAAATTGTAAAGACCAACATTAGACAGATCAATGAGACAGAAGGTTAACAAAGATATCCCGGAACTGAACTCAGCTCTGCAACAAGCAGACCTAGTAGACATCTACAGAACTCTCCACTCCAAATCAACAGAATATACATTCTTCTCAGCACCACATTGCACTTACTCTAAAATTGACTACATAATTGGAAGTAAAGCACTCCTCAGCAAAAGCAAAAAAAGCAAAAAAGAAAACAGAAATCACAACAAATTGTCTCTCAGACCACAGTGCAAGGAAACTAGAAC
>NW_012110919.1:5200112-5200863 GCF_000951035.1 Colobus angolensis palliatus
GATAAGCAACTTCAGCAAAGTCTCAGGATACAAAATCAATGTGCAAAAATCACAAGCATTCCTATACACCAATAACAGACAAATAGAGAGCCAAATCATGAGTGAACTCCCATTCACAATTGCTACAAAGAGAACAAAATACCTAGGAATCCAAATTAGAAGGAACGTGAAGGACCTCTTCAAGAAGAACTACAAACCACTGCTCAGTGAAATAAAAGAGGACACAGACAAATGGAAAAACATTCCATGCTCATGGATAGGAAGAATCAATATCGTGAAAATGTCTGTACTGCTCAAGGTAATTTATAGATTCAATGCCATCCCCATCAAGCTACCAATGACTTTCTTCACAGAATTGGAAAAAACTAAAGTTCATATGAAACCAAAAAAGAGCCTGCATTGCCAGGACAATCCTAAGCAAAAAGAATAAGTTGCAGGCATCATGCTACCTGACTTCAAACTATACTACAAGGCTACATTAACCAAAACAGCATGGTACTGATACCAAAATAGAGAGATAGACCAATGGAACAGAACAGAGACCTCAGAAATAACACCACACATCTACAACTATCTGATCTTTGACAATCCTGACAAAAACAAGAAAAGGGGAAACAATTCCCTATTTAATAAATGGTGCTGGGAAAACTGGTTAGCCAATGTAGAAAGCTGAAACTGGATCCCTTCCTTACATCTTATACAAAAATTAATTCAAGATGAATTAAAGACTTAAATGTTAGACCTAAAACCA
>NW_012110919.1:5202436-5240713 GCF_000951035.1 Colobus angolensis palliatus
CACCATGTTGGCCAGGCTGGTCTCTAACTCCTGACCTCAGGTGATCCACCCACCTTGGCCTCCCAAAGTGCTGGGATTACAGGCATGAGCCCCTGCACCCGGCTGAGGCACTTAACTGTTACACTCAGTGAAATGGTGAGCCATTGTGGGTTTTGAACAGAGTGGTGACAAGAGCTGACCTATATTTTAACAGATTCACTCTGGTCAGTGTGGAGAGTAGACCACGGTGCTAAAGGTAGGGGCCAGGACCCGATAGGGGGCTACAGCACTTATCCAGGCCAGGGATGAGGGAGGAGTGGACGAGGGTGAAAGCATAGGTGGAGACTGGGTTGGATTAGGGATATACTGTGAAGCTACAGTCAACAGGATTTGCTGAAGGATTGCATGTCGAGTGTGAGAGGAAGAGAGGAGTCAAAGATTGCTACCAGGTTTGGAGCCTGAGCCCAATACTCCATGGTTTATGTGGCAGGTTCATGTCAATAATCTTATTTCCTGTTCATCATCAAAGCCTCATAGGGTTCACACTGTCAGGGCTTGGGTTTGAGAGCTGCCAAGTCTGAGTCTTATTAGCAGGGTGTCCCAAGCCAAGGCCCTTAGCCTCTCTGGGCCTCAATTCTCCATCTGTAAAATGGACCTACCGATGTTTGACAGATTTGTTATTGTGAGGATCATGGCACCTGCTGTGTAGGGACTGGCCAATAGTGGCAGCTGTTATTATTGATGAGCACAACTGGAATTAGAACATGGTCCTCTGTCCTCAGTTCTGTGTTCCTTTCCTGATTGCTCTTTTCTCAATTTCTAGAAGCTTCTGGTCGATTATTATTGGGAATAGCATTTCATTTTCAAACGTTTTACTTATACTTGGTCTCATTTGAGAAAAATTTCCTTCGACCGTTAGACTCTTTTCTAAGAGTCTGGCAGTTCCTGAGTTGGGGCATGGTCTTGTGTGTGGCTGTGGGTGTGTGGGAGGCAGTTCTTTTAATGACTTTTTCTTTTTTCTGAGACAGGATCTCACTCTGTTGCCCAGGCTGAAGTGCAGTGGTGTGATCATGGCTCACTGTAGCCTCGATCATGGCTCACTGTAGCCTCTACCTCCCAGGCTCAAGCAGTTCTCCCACCTCAGCCTCCCAAGTAGCTGGGACTACAGGCACACATCTGGCTAATTTTTGTGTATTTTTTTGCAGAGAGAGGGTCTCACTATTTTGCCCAGGATGGTCTCAAACTCCTGGCCTCAAGTGATCCTCCCGCCTCAGTCTCCCAAAGTGAGGGGATTGCAGGCGTGAGCCACTGCTCCTGGCTTGAGTGATTTTATTTGGTATTGCCCCACTTCCAAGTAGGAGCCTTGTGATCCAGAGCCCCTCTTCTCACCTGGCTTAATACATCTTTTTCCCCAGACTCAACTGACTAGACCTTTTACCATTTATTAAACACCCTCTCACTCTGGCTAAGATTTAGTTCTAGAACATTAGAATAGAGAAACTTTTTCCTCTCCCCCTCCCATAATTTAGCACATAAACAAGGAAATGGAAAGAAATGTTGAGCGCCTCACACAGTAGACCACGTGGGGCTTGAAAGAGGGGCAAGAGGGACTGCCAGAGCACTGCACGAGGAGCCTGAACACCTGGGTCTCTACTAGCTGTCAATCACAGATCATTACCTCTCTGAACTTTAGAGTCTTTGACTGCAAAATACTAATAACAGCATCTGAGCCTGTACCTCATGGAGTTATTAGGAGGATCAAATTAGAGCAAGCATGGGAATTAAGGTGTCATGGGTCATGAATGACAGTATTTATTAAATTCAAATGCATAAGCCATAATCCCACTCACCTGCCACTGCATCCCAAAGTGTGGTTCGTGGACCTCCCTCAGCAGAATCACCCGAGGTTGCTTAATGAAATACTGAATTCTGGGTCCTACCTCAGCCCTAGTTGCTCCCTCCCCACCTCCCAACCAGCCAAGTGATTATTAAGCATAATAAAGTTTGGAGCTGCTGGTCCAGGAACTAACTTTGATGGGATTTTTAAAAAAGAGGATAAAGGATAATTATTTAAGTGCCTACAGATTCTTGGCATTCACGTAGGTGCCAACATATAATATAAATGACTGGCCTTATTCATCATGTTTGAATATTCCCAATGGGTGGTACATTGTGTTCCATTAAAAATAGCTGAGTAAGGCCACTTGTCAGAATTTTAAATAGGCAATATAAATTGTTACACACGTCCCTTCTGAAAGGACATTTTTAATGTAGAGTCTTTTGTCTAAAGATGATTTTCGAACGATCTTTCCACCTGTCTCCTATGCCCCCAGAACACCCAGTTTTGGCTTTTCTTGGTACTTTACTAAATGCCATGAAGTTGAGGACTCACTGCTTTTTAATGCCAGCATTTCTGACCCAGGCTCCTCTCCCACAGCCAACCCATCACTAGGGCCAAATCAGCAATTGTACCTGCCATGTCAATCTGGGTGAGCGCCCAGGAGACAGCCTGTCCCGGTTGAAGCAGGACCTGAAGCTCTTACTGCACACTGACTCAGCAGAACTTAGATGCTTCCACAAGCCAGATGGGCAGTGGGAGTTTCCATATCCTCAGCCTGCAATCTCTTTAGCCCAGATAATAGGCCCACCAGCTGGTCATCCACTCCCAAAGTTTTCAGCTGGGCATTTCTCCATCCATTCAAAATACAGTAAGCTTTATACATACATAGATGCTCCAGACCATTTGGAATAAGTTGAGCATGTGGCAGAGGAAGAGGGCAGGGGAATTCCAAGAATGACCAGCAGCACTTGGAGATTTGTTTCTTAAAAAATACAACTTTTCTTCTCTGATCCTGTGGTCTATTGTGAAATGACCAGGGATTTCTCCCAAGGATCTCTCTCTCTCTCTCTCTCTCTCACACACACACACACACACACACACACACACAGAGAGAGAGAGAGAGAGAGAACCAAGTACTATCAGCAAAGAGGCCATACTGGGATGCCATGATCATCAGACATTTCTCTGACCCCTAGAATGAGTTGGAACAGAGACATGGCGTGCAAAAGCCTGAGCCTGGAGCCCGGGGTGATTTTAGAAAAGCAACACTCCCTCACCTGGGAGACACAGAAACCTTGAGAAAAGCGTGGAGCATGTGCTTGTGCTGAGGTGATCTATACATCTGGGGCCGAAGGTACCTGCATGGACAGCTAGTTAACATTCTTATTTTTGCCATTATTCCTTTTGTTTTCCTAATTCCCCGGACTCACTCTGCCCGCCCCCACCAATGTTGTCTCCCCATTTGAAATGGCCTTCCTCAAAGCTCCCCTCCTCCACGCTGTCTTTCCTGATTCACTGACCTCCGGCCGCTCAGGGCGCTCCTAACAATCATCTCCCCGCGTTATTCTGTGCGTGTGACTCTGACATTCCCAACACGATTACGCGTCAGGCGCCATGCCTGGGCACCCTTACGTTATTCCATCTCACTACCCGGCCAAAGCGGGTGTCTGCTAAATGCCTGCTGACTCATTAGCAATGGGCTGGGACATAGAAATAATCTTTAAAAATTGAATTGGGTAATACAATAGACTTTGTGAAAATCAGATATACCTGAATATACCTGAGAAACAAGCTTTGGCAACACAAGACAGTAGGATTATTCCATCATTGTGCATCTAAAAAAAGTTAGAGGGAGAGAGAAAAATGAAAGTTCCCAGTGACATCAGCTTTGGCAGTCCCTAATGGAAAGTGGCCTTGCCAGAACCCTGCTCCCTCGCTCAATCGGGAACGCTTTTCACTAATGCCATTAACCTGGTCCCACAGTCAGAGGCGCAGCCTGTGGGCCAAATGTGAGCGGTTCCAATTGCTGAATCATCTCCATCTCTTTTGCCCTTCCTAATACCTTCAAGAACTAGGAGAAGCAAAGGACGGGAGCAAAGAATTAGAAGAAGCACCAAGCACTATCAATATCAGCAAATCAGAACTAGGAAGTAGCTTGGCCACTTCCTTCCATTTCCTTCCAACCCTGGGAACTCTTTCCATTAAAAACATTTCTCCACCACATCCATGTTTTAGACTTCTCATTGTATCAGCCCAAAGGAAAACTCTCAGCTCTCCTTCCCCAGCCACATACCATGAGCGATTTCCTTCTAAGGGAGGAAAGTCACTCTTTGCAGCTTACAGCTTAATTGCTTGACATCAATCAAGAAATCCTAGTAACATCCTGGGAATTCTGGGACCTTCTGAAAGCAGCCTAGAAAATCAGAAGCCTTTCCAGCTGCCCCCTAGACTCAGCATGATTAAAAGGTGTGAAAAGACCGCCAGATCGGAGATGTGGAGAAAAACACCAAGAAGCAAGTGAAAGTCAGACATAACCAAGAAGGAGGCAAATTTAATCTTCTCTGAGCTGGAAGATTAGAGCCAAGGGAATTCTATTATTAGGAAAGTCTCAGTAACCTCTGTTCTGACGGCTGGGTGGGGGCGGGATGCAAAAAAGGCTGCACTGCCCTCTATTGGGACCTAACAGCCCTAACAGGGCTCTTCGTTCAGGATCTCTGTTAGTCATTGCGCAACTTTTGGGAACTATTAGTAATCGAAAAAAGACCAGAGAAGTCAAGTAACTTGCCCTAGCTCATGCAACTAGGAAATGGCACAAGCAAGGATACTAAACCAGGGACGAACGGCTTTCCCAGTTTATTTTCTCGCCATTCATCTTTATAATCAAGCTTTTCCTCCTTGGATCCAGAACATGGCATGCTCTAAGTGTTTGCCAGCAGTTCTCTCTAGCGTGATGGGTCTCAAAGCTAGTTCCCTATTAGAAGTACCTGGAGGAGTGCTCTAACCTGCCAAGTGTTCAAGCTCCACCTCCAGTGATTCTGATTTTAATTGATCTTAGGTAGATCCTGGCTTAAGTAGGTTTTAAAAGTTCTCCAGGTGATTCTAACATATAACCAGTACTAAGAATTCCTGTTCTAGCTGCAGAAGAAATAGAGGCAAAACACATGGCCCCTTCCAAAGCTGGGACTTGTATTAAACAGAATGTAATACGTTTAGAGGGCTCAACTAAAGAAAAATCATTTTTGAAGGCTTTAGGCTGTCTAGTGGAATGTTACAGTTCTGCTTTATGATACGGTAGGCCAAATAATAGTCCCCCAAAGAGCTTCACGTCTTAATCCTTTGGAACCTGTAAATAGGTTACTTTACACAGAAAAAGAGACTTTGCAGATGTAATTACATTAAAGATCTTGAGTTGAAGAGATTATCCTAGATTATCTGGATGACCCAGATATAATCACATGGGTTCTTTGAAGAGAGGCAGGGGAGTCAGAGTTAGAGAAGATGTGATGATGGAAGTGGGGGTTGGAATGGTGTGAGGAAGGAATGCAAAAAATACAGTGACCTCTAGAATTTGAAAAAGGGAAAGGAAACATCCTCCTTTAGATCCTTCAGAAAGAACAGTCCTGCCACAGGCTTGACTTTAGCCCATTGAGACTGATTTTGAACTTCTGACCCCCAGATCCATAAGAATAAATTTGCATTGTTATGAGCCACTAAATTTGTGGTTATTTGTTACAGCAGCACGGGGAACTAACACAGATGTTGTGCAGCTCACTTCAGTTGTCTGAGGCTTGGGTTCCTCACCTCTAAAATGGGATACTCATACCTACTTTAATAGGGTTGTTGTGAGGACTAAATTCAATAATTATAAGGAATTCTCGTGGCTGGCACACAGTAAGAGTTCAATAAACGGCACCTACTATTACACTATTACACCTACTACTACACTCATCCATTGAGGAACCTGGGATTCTCATCTCCTGAGAGATTATCTCCTGTCAATTATCTCCTGAGAATCCCAGGTTCCTCGTGTTGCAGCTCTGAGTCAAAACAGGTGTGGCAGAAAGTGGAAAAAATATATATAATAAGATGTGAGAAGAAAGAGGCTTTTAGTTTTGCCCAAATACATTTCTACAGGACAAGGGATCAAGGTGAATGGAAAATACATTAGCAAGAGAGCAGTGGTAGCAGAATTTCTCAGCCAGCTTGCCTTTGGAGGATGTTTGCACATGCTGGTTCTGAACATGCTATCGGCTTCCTGGCACTATTGGGTCCACTTCCCGGGAACTCAGCCCCTTATTGTAAGAATTCACACAGAGAAAGAGAAAAGGGATTAGAATCATCATAATACCAAAAGGACCCAAAAATACAAGTTCCCCTGTCCAAATACAGCCAGCCGGTCAATTTCTGGGCAGTTGGACAATTTCAGGTCCTTAAACTCTCACAAGAATAAAACATTGTTTTCTATCTATTTAGTGTTGATTGGATTATTAGTATTAATGGACATTCTACCATGTATGAGACTTATGACCTTAGGCAAATTACTCTGTTCTTCAGCTTCTTCATCTGTAAAACAGGGACAAGGGAAACACCTAGCTGTAGGGTCATCATGAAGATTAAATGATTTATACATGCAAAGGGCATAGGAAAGTGCCTGGCACATAGTCAAGTCCTTGGTAAGTTAGCTATTAACATTCCCAGCAGGGTTATTTTTATTTTGGAAAAAGACTTGAGGCTAGGTGGAGGAAGCCACCCGCTTAGAAGACCTTACATGAAGAACAGTAAATTTGTTGTTGTTGAGACAGGTTCTCACTCTGTCACCCAGGCGGGATGGGGTGCAGTGGCGCAATCATAGCCCACTGCAGCCTCAAACTCCTGGGCTCAAGCGATCCTCCCACTTCAGCCTCCTGAAGAGCTGGGACTATAGACACAACTGGTCTTGAATTCACGGTCTCAACTGATCTTCCTGCCTTGGCCTCCCAGAGTGCTGAGATTACAGGTGTGAGCCACTGTGCCTGGCAGAAAGACAGTAAGTTTTAGTGTTCTTTTATTGTTTTATGTAGTCTTTTTAAAGGAGCTGCAAGAGAAAGTAGTCCAAAACTGGAGCCAGATACAGTCACATATTCACTCAGCCAATATTTATTGAGCGTCAATTATATACCAGGAACTTTTCTAGGAACTGGGAACTAAAGATAAACAAAATCTGTTCCCTACGCGTAAGGAGTGTTCAACATAATGGGGGAAAGAGACATGGTAGATTCCTAGCACAAGACAGCAAGGCACATGCTGCAATAAGAGTAGGTAGGGCATGGTGAAGAGGTACATAGGAGAAAATCTGATCTGGGAGAGGGGACATCAGGGAGAACTTCCCGGAGGAAGTGACGTCTAAATTGGCTGAGTAGTTTTGCAGATGGATGATAAGGATGTGGAGAGTTTTAGAGGAAACCAACTCTTCTGAAGTTTTGAGGGCAAGAGCAAACAGGGTTTTCAGGAAACTGCAGTCAAGATGAACCCGAGGGGTGGAGCCAGGCCTGAGACAGGAGGTGAGAGACTCGGCAGGAGTTCTAAATGCCATTCAGATCACAGATCACAAAGATAGAGAACCATGATAAGGAGTTTGTATTTTAGCTTAAGGACAATGAGGAGCTGTTGAAAGGCTTTAAGCAGGGCAATTTTGTAATAAGATTTGAACTTTAGAAAGATCACTCTCAGGAGAGTAGTTGAAAGACAAGATCAAAGTCAGAAAGACAAGCTGGAAAACTATTGCAATAATTCTGGTGAAAGATAAAAGAAGATAGAGTCAAGGTACTGGCAGTGGGGAATGATTAGGCATGGATATATTTTGAGATGTTAGAATGACAGACCTGCAGACTCTGTGATCAGGTGAGAGAAAGGGAGGAAAAAAAATCTGATTTCCAGGTTTCTAACTTGGGTAAAAGGTGGTACCACTCACTAATTCTGGAAATCCAGGAAACAGAAGTTTGAGAGGTGGGTAATGAGCTCAGTTTTTGACACCTTGATGTGGACACATTGAAGGCCTGTGGGACCTTCGAGTGAGCATGTGCAGTTAGCAGCTAGATATGAGCCTTGAGTTCAAGATGAAGACTTGAGATTTGAGTCACTGGCCCATAGTTGGTCTACTTGAAACCATGGGAATGGGTGAGACCACCTGGGAACAGCGAAGAGTTCAAGGTAGAGGCATAATGTCCTCCTGCAAGAATGTTGTCTAAGGAGGCACAGAGAGCACTTTTGGAGGCCGAGACGGGCGGATCATGAGGTCAGGAGATCGAGACCATCCTGGCTAACAGTGAAACCCCGTCTCTACTAAAAAATACAAAAAACTAGCCAGGCGTGGTGGCGGGCGCCTGTAGTCCCAGCTACTCAGGAGGCTGAGGCAGGAGAATGGCGTGAACCTGGGAGGCGGAGCTTGCAGTGAGCTGAGATCTGGCCACTGCACTCCAGCCTGGGCGACAGAGCAAGACTCCGTCTTAAAAAAAAAAAAAAAAGACAGTAATTGGAGGGAAGCAGGAGGTAGAGGGAGAAAAGGTTTTGTTGTTTTTGTGTTTTAACAAAGACTTGGGATTGTTGAGATGTTGCTGATGAAGAGGAATGGGGTGGGTGGGGAAAGAAAGGATTAAAGTAGAGTTGATCTTCTTTGTTCACAGATTTCATATTTGCAAATTTGCCTACTCACTAAAATGTGTTTGTGACTCTAAAATCAATAATCACGGTGCTTTCATGGTCATCCCTGGATGGGCACCTGTTCAAAGTGTCAAAAAACTGGATCCTCCTGATATACTTGTCCCCTGCTGAGGTTAAACAAGGCAATGCTCTGCCTTCCTGTTTCAACTCTCATACTATAAATATGTCCTTTTCACAGAATATTTAGCGTCACATTTTTCACATTTTTGTGCATTTCGTTGGTGATTTCGCTGTTTAAAATTGACTGAAGCAAAATGTCAAAGTGCTGTCTAGTGTTCCTAAGCCCAAAAAGCTGTGCCTTATGGAGAAAATATGGGCATTCAATAAGCTTCTTTCAGGCATGAGTTAGTGCTGTTGGGTGGGAGTTTAATGCTAATGAATCCACAGTATATAGTAAATAAGGTATCTCTAGACAGAAATACACATAAAATAAGATTATGTGCCGATCTGTTGATGAAAATGTTGTGACCAGAGGCTCACAGGAACTAACCCTGTATTTCCTCTAGGTTCAATGATCCCATGTTCACTAATTAGTGTTGGCAGTAACTATAAAATGCAACTACCACACATAATGAGAATCAACTGTATAAGAGAGAGGGAGAGTCAGAGATCCCAGAGGAGGATTTGGGTGGCATGCTTTCAGGTAATGGAGTAGTTTTCTAGAGTCTCTGATTTTGTCATCCAATAAGTGTGCTAGACCAAAATATTCCTTTCAACTGAAGACACCGCCAGGAGCTAGTTTTCAGCTCACTTTGCTCTGAACAAGCTGCCCTGGCACGTGAAATGTGGGAGGATGGGTAGGAAAGGGAAGTAAGATCAGTAAGGAGACATTGAAAATAAAAGATGGGTGGCGAGAGACAGAGGGTCTCCTTTTGTTGCTCTCTCTCTACATTGCACAATTTATAAAGTTTAATGGGGGGCCTTTTCTGATGATTTCTCAGGGGCTCACGGATTGTGCATTCCTGCTTCTTCTGGTGATATCGAACTTTATTTTGCCCCCTACCCAAAACAGTACAGTTTAATCTTCACTTTGCCTATGCCTTGATTCAAAGGGAAGTTAGTTTCAGGCAATTGAGATTTGGCATTACACAGTAATCTCTTTTTTATTAACTCATCTCAGCAGCTGAAAGCATTGAAAAAACACTCCAACAATATTGTAACCAAAAAATCAAAAAGCCAAAAACATTGTAACCAAGCTTATATCCTGAGGGAAACAGTAAGAACAACTTTCCCTTCTCATCTCCCTTTACCCTATATGAGAAAAGCAAGGCTTCTCTATTCCCAAAGTGAGTTCAAAGTAAAAGAAAACATTACTTTGTTTTACATGACATGCACATTTTGAAGATAGGAACAAGACTTCAAACAGGAGAAAAACAAGTTCTCAAACACTGACCATCCTTTCTAGGCTAGGTGAAGTTACAATGAAACTCTGATGTTGGGGGGAAAACTGACACCTGATCTATTTCCACCACAGGTCACAAAAGGTGGTATCATCTGTTGCCAAGTATCAGAACTCTCGCTCATCCAGCCCCTGACTCCACTGATGGCTAATTTTTGACTGTTCAGAGAGGGCTGGGCCAAAGCTCACTTCTGTTCTGTCGGAATAAAAGAGGCTCTTAGCTGACTAACAAGGTAAACAAGTTCAATTTATTTGACTAAACATACTTTTTTTGCAGATTATAAATTTAACAGTTTGTTAACACTAGTGAAACTTTTTATTTTCTTTTCAATTAATAGACTATATTTTTGAGTAGTTTTAGGTTTACAAAAAAATTCAGCAGAAAGAACAGAGTTCCATTTTCCTCTTTTCCACATACCCCCCACACAAAAATTTCCCATTATTAACTCTTGCATGTCCAAATGTGGTACATTTATTAAAACTGATGAACCAATATCAATATATTATTATCATTTACAGTCCGTAGTTTACATTAGGGTTCACTCTTTGTGTACAAAACATACTTTTAATATGTGTTGGAAGCACTGAAATCATAATAATAAAGCTACCACTTATAGAGAAATTTCCAGGTCACATGCTTTGTCACAAACAAACCAATTTTTTCCTTTATTTTGAACTCACTTTGGGAGTAGAGAAGGCTTGCTTTTCTCAGTGTTACACGTAGTGCCAATAATCACTGTCACATACATAATATTCATTTTAACAGTCTTGAAGATGGGCTGAGACTCTTACTTATAGAAAAGGAGCTGATGCTCACAGAGGCAAGTGGCCTGCCAAAGCTCCTACAGCTATAAAGTGGCAGAGACAAGATGGGAACCCAGGTCTTCTTAGTTCTTTGCCAGTTATGCTAATGCTAATTTTTAAGAGACCACTCTTAGCCTCATGTCTTCCTCACATTCAGATTTCTATTTCTAAGCAGAGGATTAAGATGTACGCTGCTCATGTTTCCACTGACAAACTGTGGCAAGGCAAATGAGATGGCACTTGGTGAATTGCATGGCAGGTAAGGGGACACAAGTATTAATTCTTCTTTTGGGCTTGGGCATCAAGTCTATACTTACAGCCAATTTACTTGTCTGTCTTCCCTCTAGACAGCAACTCTAGAAGAAAAGGGACTATGTCTACTTGCTTGCTATTGTCTCTTTGTTGCTTACTTACTGCCTGGGACAGAATAGCAATTAAATAGCAGTTATTAAGCGTGTCGATGGAAGGATAGATAACCCCATGGGTAATGAGTATTAACCATACACACTGCCTCTGGAATCACTTTCTGATATTTTCCCTTTTGCTTTTCTGGTAGTTTTCCAATTGCTCTTTCACATTGCCCTTTCTACTTCTATATTTTGGGCCTTATAATTTCAATCATATCCTATAATTACAAGATCATTTGAACCAACACCAAACTTCCCAATCATTTTCCTTTCCGCTACATAACGAATCTCAGAAAGCCGACCATTTCTCTTAAGATAATATTTACAGCTTTGGTCTGAGTCTAGTACCCAGGTCCATGTGCCTGTGGGTGTGTCAGTGCAAATAGCGCTTGCCTTGTCCCTTCTCGTTAACATGAGTGGCAAAAAGGAGTTGAGAGAAGGAATATTGGGTATTTCAGGAAATCTAAGTTCTAAATCTAAGTTATGCTTGCAGGTCTTTCAAATAATGAAAACCTGTTTCCCTTGGAGTTTCTTAACCACAAAATGGGAATAATATCATGTGCCCCAACTATTTTTTATACATGAGCAAACAAGGAATGTTAAAATGTTTGTACACTTCATTAAGCTGTTTATTAGTATTTGTAAACATTGAATTCAAAGACTTAAGGCAAAAGTTACAAACTGGTAACTTGAGGGACCACAGTGAGTCAAAAGAAGTGTTTTGTTTGTCCAGTGATGTTATTTTTAGAATTTAATTCAGTTACTAAGATGTTTTAAATTGGGAGAGTTCACATTAAAATTTTGGCTTTCCTTAAAAAATCTTAGGATTAGTCATCCTAAGCCCACTGATATGGTTTGGCTTTGTGACACTACCCAAATCTCATCTCAAACTGGAACCCCATGTGTTGAGGGAGGGAGGTGCTTGGATCAAGGAGGCAGCTTCTCCCATGCTGTTCTCACGGTAGTGAGTGAGTTCTCATGAGATCTGATGGTTTTTAAAGTGGCCATTTTTTCCTGCACTTGCAGTTCTCCCTCCTGCCGCCATGTGAAGAAGGTGCCTGCTTCCCCTTCGCCTTCTGCCATGATTGTAAGTTTCCGGAGGCCTCCCCAGCCATGTGGAACTGTGAGTCAATGAAGTGTTTTTCTTTTATAAATTATCAGTCTCAGGAATTTCTTTATAGCAGTGTGAAAATGAGCTAAGACACCCCCATTGCTGTTTGGCAGGAACTGACCAAAGCTGAGCAATGATTGCTTCCATCTAAAGGCGTAAGAGCATTCTAGTTTGCCACAGTCCCCACCACTCCCTATTTTATCACATGTAATCTGATATCGTTTAGATGTCCCATCCAAATCTCATGCTGGAGGTAGGGCCTGGTAGGAGGTGTTTGGGTGTTTGGGTCATGGGGGCAGATCCCTCATGGCTTGGTACTGTCCTCACAATAGTGAGTTCTTGTGAGATCTGGTTTTGTAAGTGGGTGGCACCTCCCTATCACTCCCTCTCTTGCTCTTGCTCTCTATGTGATGTGCCTGCTCCCACTTTGCCTTCTGCCATGAGTGAAAGCCACTTGAGGCCACTCCAGAAGCTGCACAGACGCCAGGGTCATAATTCCTGTACAATCTGCAGAACCATAAGTCAATTAAACCTCTTTTTATCAATTATTCAATCTCAGGTATTTCTTCATATCAATGCCAAAACAGCCCAACACATAGTCTTTGCCATAGTCCCTACTACTCCCTATTTTATTACACCCAGTCTGCTTGACTCACTTATGTTACTGTCTAGTTCCCAGAGGCATTTGACTTTGACTACGCTTGCTTTAAAGAAGTATTACACAGCATATAGTTGATTTATCAATCTGTAGCTATCAGATTGATCCTGTTCACAAATAGTTCTAAAGAAGAAAATCCATTTTATTTGGCAAGCCATTCAAACATTAAACCTCTCTCTTCCACCCAGAAAAATTTCCCTTCACTATACATAGGCCAATAAGAATAACATAGGCTTAGAGCTAAATGGCATCTTATAGCTCATCTGGTCCAACCACCTTCTATAACACTTGAGAATACTACAGGCCTTAATTGTGAAGATGCTCAATAGCTAACAGGGACCAGAACCAGCTTCCCAGTGGAAAGCTTCCTGGAACTTCTCATTGTTTCCAGATTAGGCATAGAAAATAGCTGCTTATTTTATTTTATGAAAGCACCTTAGGCTTTGACTCAAGGGCAGGAAGTGTTTTTTCCTCCTGTTATAGATTCTCAGAAAATTTATTTTCCTAACCTTAATTACCATGAAGATTATGTGTTGAACCCTCTATTCATTTCCTGGGGCTTCCGTAACCAAGTACTACAAACCAGGTGACTTAAAACGACGGAAATTCATGATCTCACAGTTCTGAGGGCTAGAATTCTGAAATCAAGGGGTTACCAAGGCCATGCTCCCTTCCAAGTCTCTCAGGGAGGATCCTACTTTGTCTTCCCCTGACTTCTGGCGGCTCCTGGCCACCTTTGGCATTCCTCAATTTGTAGTTGCATCACTCCAATCTCCGCCTTATCTTCACATAGTCTTCTTCCTTGTGTCTCCACCTTTCTGTATCCTACTCTCTTTCTCTTATAAAGACATCAGTTGGCCAGGCGCGGTGGCTCACGCCAGTAATCCCAACACTTTGGGAGGCCAAGGTGGGTGGATCACCTGAGGTCAGGAATTCAAGACCAGTCTAGCCAACATGGTGAAACCCTGTCTCTACGAAAAATACAAAAATTAGCCAGGCACGGTGGCAAGCGCTTGTAATCCCAGCTACTCAGGAGGCTGAGGTAGGAGAATCCCTTGAATCCAGGAGGTGAAGGTTGCAGTGAGCTGAGATCACGCCATTGCACTCCAGCCTGGGGGACAAGAGTGAGACTTCATCTCAACAACAACAACAACAAAAGACATCAGTCATTGGGTTTGGGGTGCACCCTGACCCAGCATGGCCTCTGAGATGCTTAGATGGTGAATTTTATGTGCCAAACTTGCCTGGGCTGAGGGATGCCCAGATAACTGGTAAAATATGATTCTGGGTGTGTCTGTGATGGTGTTTCCAGAAGGGACTAGCATTTGCATTGGTGAACTGAATAAAGCAGATGGCCTTCCCCAACGTGGGTGGGCATGATCCAACAGAACAAATTGGGAAGGAAAGGTAAATCCGCTCCCCTGCTTGGGCTGAGGCATCCATCTTTGCTCTGACACATTTGCCCTTCTGGTTCTTGGGCTTTCAGATTTGGACTGAGACTAGATTAGTCCATTCTCATCTTGGTATAAAGACCTAAGACTGGGTAATTTGTGAAGAAAAGAGGTTGAATTGACTCACAGTTCCACAAGCTGTACAGAAAGCATGACTGGGGAGGCCTCAGAAAACTTACAATCATGGCAGAAGGTGAAGGGGAAGCAGACACATTTTACATGGCCAGAGAAGGAGGAAGAGAGCAAAGGGAGAGGTGCTACACACTTTTAAACAACCAGGTCGCATGAGAACTCACTCACTATCATGAAAACAGCAAGTGAGGAGTGTGCCTCCATCATTCAATCACCTCACAGCAGGCCCTTCCTCCAACAATGGGAATTACAATTCAACATGAGATTTGGGTGGGGACACAGCCAAACCATGTCAGGGACTGGCACAATTGCCCTTCATTCTCAGGTCTTCAGCTTTAGGCTGAATTACACCACCAACTTCCCTGGTTCTCTAACTTGCAGATCATGGGATTTCTTGGCCTCTATAACTGCATGAGCCAATTCCTATACTAAATCTCTTCATATATGCATGTATATATCACAGTTGGCCCTCTATGTCCATGGATTCTGCATCCATGGATTCAACCAACTGCAGATCAAAAATATTTGAGAAAGAAATGCATCTGTACTGAACATGTACAGACTTCTCTTTCTTGTCCTTATTCCCTAAATTAAACAACAACTATTCACATAGCACTTACATTGTATTAGGTATTATAAGTAATCCAAAGATGATTTAAAGTATACGAGAGGATGTGCATAGGGAAGATGGCAAATACTATGCCATTTTATATCAGGGACTTGAGCAACTGCAGATTTTGGTATCCAAGGGAGATCCTGGAAACAATCCCACACAGATACCAAGACATGACGATACATATAGAATTGGTTCTGTTTCTCTAGTTTTTTGTTCCACTACACACAGAGGAGTAGTTGGAAAGGGAAGAGTATATTAACAGCCTTTTCAGATCATGGTGAAGATTCTGCTGTAGATTACACCAAAACTTGACAAGTTGTAGTTTCTTAAAGGTAAATTGCCAGCTGTGCATGGTGGCTCACACCTGTAATCCCAGCACTTTGGGAGGCCAAGGCAGGCAGATTACCTGAGGTCAGGAGTTTGAGACTAGCCTGACCAACATGGAGAAACCCTATCTCTACTAAAAATACAAAATTAGCCAGGTGTGGTGGGGCATGTCTGTATTCCCAGCTACTCGGGAAGCTGAGGCAAAAGAATTGCTTGGACCCAGGAGGTGGAGGTTGCAGTGAACTGAGATTGTGCCACCCTGGGCAACAAGAGCAAAACTCCCTCTCAAAAACAAAAAGGTAAATAGCCATATGAAATCTGAAATCATCAATGAATGTTTCATACTCAATTACTTTTTCAAATTTTGTAACTTTACGCACTGGTCATTTGGAAAATATTGGTTTAATGAGTTGTACAGATCTTCCAAATGTTGACACATTTCAATAAATAATACAAAAATATCACCTTCATAAATATCACGACCAATTTCATTCTAATTTCCTTTGAAAGCTTGAATTTTATCATTGGCATCAAATATTGTCTTCATTGACATGATTAACTCATATTGTTTTCCTTCACTGGAAAAACTCATTTCATTTTCTGAGGCCATTTCTATCAAATACCCAAACTTGAATAACCGTATTTGTCTGTCAGTTGTTATGTCAAGCAAAAATATTGTTCTGTGAAAAACAAACAAACAAACAGCTAATTTAGCTAGCAACTCAATCACCTAAGTGCTTTTCCACAAGATAACCATCATAGCCTATGCAGTAGAAATGCTTTATGTGGGCCAGGTGTGGTGGCTCATGCCTGTAATCCCAGCACTTTGGGAGGCTGAGGTGGGCAGATCACAAGGTCAAGAGATCAAGACCATCCTGGTCAATATGGTGAAACCCTGTCTCTACTAAAAATACAAAAATTAGCTGGGCATGGTGGAAGGCACCTATATCCCCCCCTACTCGTGAGGCTGAGGTGGGAGAATTGCTTGAACCCGGGAGGCAGAGGTCACAGTGAGCCAAGATCACACCACTACACTCCAGCCTGGGTGACAGAGTGAGACTCCATCTCCAAAAAAACAAAGAAAAAACAAAAAAGAAATGCTTTATGTGTACTTCCCAAATGAAGGGTTGAGATGTAACAAAATTAACTTTTACTTCTTCAAGGGCATCCCAGTAAAATGCTTTCTTTTACTGTGTGGTTGTAAAGAATACAGTGACTACAGTTTGTTGTCAGGATTTGTGCTGAGCTACCAGTAGTTTTTCCCACCATTGCTTTTCCAACATCAGTGCAAATGACTATGCAGTAAAAAAGGCAAATAATACCTTGAAATAATTAGATATGTTTATTTTGTTAGATATATATATTCCCCACGGAATATATAAAATTTTGAAAATAACTTTGACCTTGAAAACTTATGAAAGTATCTCAGGGACCCCTAGGTATCTCTGTACTCTGAGAACTACTGCCCCAGATGAACACAAAGATGAGACAATGACTATCCAAGATTTTTCGCTCCTTTCTTTGGGAAGCAGGCTCTGCTAGCCAGGAAGAAGCAAGCAAAGAATAGCTATTTGTTGGCTACCAACATTACATGCCATCACTTTTACAGCACACTTGACCCAGAGAAAGCACTCATTGATGTTCACTGTTTTTGTTGTGTTATTATTTTGTATATGAGCAGTTGCTTTTCCTTCCCACACGCCTCTCTAGCATGCTTTTAAAAAAGTGACTAATTTATTTGATTTTCTCAAAACCTTGTGAGATGCAACAGACATTGTTTTTAGAGAAATAGGTTATGTAACCTAAGATTTCACCCAAATTAGGGGGAAAATCACAATATCACCCAGGACAATGCTCCAAGGCCCCTCACCAACCTGTGTCTCACAGGGACCTCATACATATCTGCTGGACTCAGAAAGCATAGCTGGTGAAGACATATCAACTCAGACTCCAGAAAGCTACTTCAGACAGTTTGATCACAGAACTACGTATGAGATTCTCAAGAGATTTTTTTCTTCTGTGGCACTATATATCTCTATCCAGTTAGCTAACAACTCAAATGAACATTCTTTAAATTCTATCCATGTTCTTATGTCACCAGAGAGCTTACATTCTATATTATATTATTTTATCTCCCTACAGAAATGTATTCATTGAATGGTTACCACCATATAAAACTGATATTATGATGTGCCCTTTTTTTCATTTTAACGTCTTTTAATTTAAAATGAATTTTATAGTCTATGGAAAGTCATAATGTATTTGACAATGTTTCCCTTTTCTTACTGATACATAAAATGATGATGTGTCTATTATCAATGGTGTCTTAAATTCAACAAAGTATGGTATTTAAAAATGTGACTCTAGGCCGGGCGCGGTGGCTCAAGCCTGTAATCCCAGCACTTTGGGAGGCTGAGACGGGCGGATCACGAGGTTAGGAGATCAAGACGATCCTGGCTAACCCGGTGAAACCCCATCTCTAATAAAAAATACAAAAAACTAGCCGGTCGAGGTGGCGGGCGCCTGTAGTCCCAGCTACTAGGGAGGCTGAGGCAGGAGAATGGCGTAAACCCGGGAGGCGGAGCTTGCAGTGAACTGAGATCCGGCTACTGCACTCCAGCCTGGGCGACAGAGCAAAACACCGTCTCAAAAAAAAAAAAAAAAAAAAGTGACTCTATACTGTTCCAGAACTGATACAAGAAATAACTACAGTCCTGCATGGCTTAACAACAGGACACATTGTGAAAAAATGCATCGTTAGGCGATTTCCTCATGTGCAAACCTCATAGAGTGTACTTACACAAACTAGATGGTACAGCTACTACACTACACACTTAGGCTGGCTGTAAGTGTCACCTACTGTTCCCAGGCTGTACCGCCTGTTACTCTACTGAACACTGCAGGCAACTATAACACAACGGTAAGTATTTGTGCATCTGAACATATCTAATCACAGAAAAGGTCCAGCAAAAATATAGTTTTATAATCTTATGGGACCCCCATAGCATAGGCAGTCCATCATTGACCAAAATGTTGTTATGTGTACATGACTGTATTTGAAAACCACCTTCATGCTTTCTACAAAACTGTTATTATGTATTATGCAGTCTCTGGTTTAATGCCCCTAAAACAAAACTGGCACAATAAATCTCATCGAGTTCCCTGCTTTTAGCTCTTTTCTATGTCCAAGAGGGTCGCTCCACAAATTGTTCCTGAAAATCATTGAAAATAATATAAAATTAAGAGTACAAAACTAGGCATAAACATTTGGAAGGGACTCCAGCAACTGAATGGCTCTGAGGCTTAAACTTCACTAGGCTCTAGGTGTGGCCATGTGTCTGGCCAATGAAACACGAACAGAAGTGTTGAGTGAGACTTCCAGGAAGCCTCCTTACAGAGAGGAAAGAGGCCTCTCTTCTTTCCTTCCTCCATCCCACTATCTAGAACTTGCGTATGGTGGCCTGGGCTCCAGCAACTGTCTTGGACCAAGAAAATAAGGGACATAGCCCAGATGCAGGGACAGAAAGTCTAAAGGACTCTAAGACTCTGATGACTGTGAAGCTGCCTGCCAACCCCAGGCTGCTTCCCTCCCAGACCTCTTGGGTTATGAAGGAATTAAGCATTGGGTGCTCAAACCACCATCTGGGGTTTCTCTTGTTATCAGCCAAACACAGTTCACCACTGATACAGCATCATAAAGCATCTTGGTCCATACAAGAAGAGCATAGGTTGGGGCAAGGATGGAGGTCATGAAATGAGCCTAAGACTGAAGGTCAGAAACTCTGTTTCTAGTCTTTGCTACTCCAGTCGTGTCTTTAGCTTGCTCCAGGAACTTAAGAAACCCACTTAAGCTGTATTTACTTTAAGTTTCCTCATTTAAAAAAATACAACTTTCTCCCATGGAGTTATGCAAGTAAATCACATACAAATAAGAAAGAACTTTGAGATGGTGAAATCATCCATCTTTGTTCTGGTTAATTGTAGCAGTGATGCACTGAGAGAGAATCTCTTCATGGTCCTGTTCCTGCTGAATGAGTTCAAATCTAGATCCCCATATCCTGGGCAGTGCTGATGTTAAAAATCAAGCCATAAATAGTGGTTCATGGAGTAGGAACTTAAAAGGACTTCAAATTATGAAGCAGTTGCAAAGAGTGATCAGTCAGTTCCTACATTCTCCAAGGATCGTGATTAGGAAAAGAAAAATTTCCTATTTGGGTATCATCTCAGAGATGGTTCCCTAGGAGCAGAGCCTATGAGATTGGTATTGTTGTGTGAACAGATTTCAGAAGGATATAAAGGAGTTAGGGAAGCAGGTGAGACAGAGGAAGAAGATAGAGATGTGAGTTCAGCTGAAGTCTAGCCTCAGCCCCATCCCATGGGGAGCTCTGGAGCATGACCAGCACCAAGGAATTGTCCAACCTCAAGGCAAGGGGGCCAGGCCTTTCTAACCCTGTGTCTGCCAGTCACTGGTGCAGACCACTCCTGAGGGTCAGGGGTTCTCCCAAGTGTCTTTGGCTGAGGAGACTCCCACTGGCTGAGGACAATTCTCCAGAAAGAGTGTGCCTGAGATCGGACAGCAGCCAGCACTCCCAGCAGCTGTGTGGGGGTGCACTGGTCTAATAAGGGGACCTGGATGTGCATCCTGGCATCTACCATAGGAACAGAACACTGAGTATTTGGGGAGTGTTTGGGGAGGAAGCTCCTGACTACTTCTCTAGAAGGTATTATTCATACCTTTTAAGACTTCCCAACCTGCTACACTATAGACTTCTGTTTTGGGCAACAATAGGTGTGCTCTCAGTGAGAAATTCTGAGCTTGTTCTTTAATAGGCTAATAGGCAAAGAAAACAAGGAAAGTGTTACTGTTGCTCAGGATTGGCTTCCAGGATTTCTCCACAGCCTTGGGGATTTGAAGGTGTTGGTGAATCCCACTTTTCCTCTTTGGATTCCAAACCAATGGAGAAATCATCCAGGAGGATCAAAGATCGCACGAATGGTATTCTTGCCCAGAAGGCTGGTTTTAAGACTTGTCCTAGATCCAAGACCAAGAAGAGTGTCTTCTCGTTCCCCTTGATTTGAAGTCACACCCTGGTCACAGAGCGAGCAATGGTGGGGGGCAGGCACTCTCAGCTGAGTGGAGGGGAGGGGGATGGGTGCCATTGGGGGCAGGCAGAAAGTGTTGAGGAGTGGGGCTTTGTGCCCTCTCCCCATTTTCCCAAGGAAGACTAGATAGATGGGCTGGAATTGCTCCTCCCATAATCTTCCAGGGGTGGAGGGCCAGGAAGGTTCCTGTAGGGATCATGTGGACTGGAGCCCACAGTCCCTCCCACAGCTTCCCTCCCACAGACTGCTAAAGACAAAAAGAAAGGATGCTCTAAATCTGGAGCTGGCTTAGAAGCCCCGGTGGACATGCTAAGAAAGAAAAGCCATCCCAGACTTCTGAATCAGCCACACCCGCTTCATCATTCAGCTGCCCCAGATCTCCTTTTTTGCACCAAGAACTGGACTCGTTCTGTCACTCTTAGCTGAATAGCTGGAACACATCCACACCTATTGATATAAATCAGTTCTGCCAGTCTCCACCAGCCAGCGCCCAACAGCTGTTTTTCCACATCCTTTCTCCTGAAAGCATTATGCAGCCTTATGTACAGGTCGACATTGTGAAGTATTGCTTTTTCTGAATTTACTGCATTTTCTGTTCTTGGAGGTAATAGATGGCCCACTCAGCTTTCCTTCGCTGCAGACACGGCTCTGTGGTCTCCACAGCTCCCGAATGCATTAGCGAATCAGGCAGGATGAGAATTACAGCGTCCTGTGCTCCACTATGGCTTCTTGCTTGGCGTGGTGTTTTCCAGTCTGCTGACATCTCACAAACAAATAATCATTGTAGTTACTTTTGTTTTGTTTTGTTTTGAGATGGAGTCTTACTCTGTTGCCCAGGCTGGAATGCAGTTGTGCATTCTTAGCTCACTGCAACCTCTGTCTGCCGGGTTCAAGTGATTCTCCTGCCTCGGCCTCACGAGTAGCTGGGACTACAGGCATGTGCCACCATGCCCTGCTAATTTTTGCATTTTTAGTAGAGATGGGATTTCGCCATGTTGGCCTGGTTGGTCTCGAACTCCTGACCTCAGGTGATCCACCCATCTTGGCCTCCCAAAGTGCTGGGATTACAGGCGTGAGCCGCCTGGCCCATTTTAGTTACTTTTGGCTATACTAATGGGTCATATTTTTATCTCTCTTTTCTCCTCCTTGGCTCCCAAACCCCTGTGCATCATCACTGTGACGTCTCCTATAATGAATGACATACTTCCAGTTATAAGGAGCATCATAGGAAGCCAAGGAAAGGGCCCTGCCTTTAAGGCACCTTCTCCCAGGACCTCTAGGTCTTAGGATGTTAGCCCGTGCTTTGGTGCTGCCCTGGTGGCCTTGGGTGCTGGAAGAGTCAACGATTTCTAAAAGAGACTTGATTTGCAGGTTTGGTTAATCTGATCTTCTATCCCATGTAAATGATCTCTTACTTAAAATACTTGCGTGTTTTGAACTGTCTGGTTGCCCAAGCAGGGTGGAATGTTCCAGAGGAAGCCACATAACTGCAGAGGTTTAACACACGGTGGGTTCCGCCTTGTTGCTCAATGGCTGTTTTCCTGACAGCCCAGGCTGCTGCCAGGAGTCAAGGGGAGCCAGATCCCACAGGAGCCAACAAGAATTGTAGGCAAATATCCTCAGGCTGAATAATAGCGATGGTATCTTGAAATTGACTCACTTCCAAAAACTCCATCAAACGAGTATTTTGCATATATGTGATCTCTGCTTCACAGGCTTTTCTTTTATTTTAATGGAAAAATATCTTTTCAAAGGTCTATAAAACATCCCTTCAGCCCACCCAAGTTCAAGTCATCACTGTCTCTCACCTGGATTGACCTCACGTCTTCCTTCTCAGCTTTGACTTCCAGTCATCCCTCCCACAGATGCCAGCATCCATCTCCTAGTGCCCAGCTTTTATCACGTTTTTCTCCAGTTAAAACTTGCCAAAGGCTCTCCTTATTGAATTGAGTACAAGTGCCTCAGTCGTGGTCCCAGGCCTGCCATAAGGAGGCCTGATTTACCTTCCTAAGCGTGGCCTGCTCTTCCCTCTCTCCAGATGAGAGGCACCATGCTGCCTCTCCTTGCTCCTGCGTGAACAGCCCCCAGCCACTTCTACCAGAATCTTGCCATTGTTCAAGGCCAACCCTTAATGCCATCTTCTTCAGGAAGCTTACCCTGATCTTTCTAGGCAAACATACTTTATTTGGGTGTCATGATGTGGACGCACAATTTCCTGTTCTGCTCTATCCATTTGTGTGCTTGTCTTACTCTTCTCTTTGAGGGCCATTTCTCTGTCTGTTCATCCTGAATCTCCCACAGCATCTAGCAGTGTCCTACACTTAGTAGTTGCTCAATAAATTGTAATCAAATTAAAGTAGGTACTATTATTATGCACACTGAAATACTATCTCCCTGAAATTTTTGATTCTATGTTCAGAAATTATAACATGCATTTCCAAATATGGCATCAAGATGGAAAAGTTGTGTTTTTCACTGTTCAGAACAATTTCTGTTCATCAAATTTTAGAAAACACAGAAGTCTGCAGCTAGGGACAGGAAGATAGGGCCTAGCAGGTTAGAAATTCCCGAGGTTTTGGAGTTAGGTTTGAATCCCTGTTCCATCACTGACAACTTATGTGAACTTAAGCAAGTTCCTCAGTAGCATTGAACCTCAATTTCTCATCTCCAAAATGAAGACAAAATTACTTATTGTATAAGCTTTTTATAAGCATTAAGTTAGAACATTTGTATGAAGTACCTAACTCAGTGCCCAGTAATAGTAGGTAAATCATAGTTCTCATAATTATATTTCTCCTAGTAGTAAATCAGCTTCCATCATCATCCTTATCCTACCCACATTTTATTCAGAATGAAATATTAAAGCTTTTAATAAGTATACAGCTGACCCGTGATCAATGTGAGGGTTAGGGGCCCTGACCCTCTGTGCAGTCAATAGTCTGCATGTAACTTTTGACCCCTAAAAACATAACTACTAATAATAGCTTACTCTTGACAAGAAGCCTTTTCAATAACATGAAAAGTTAATTAGCACATATTTTGTATTTGTATTAGTCCATTTTCACACTGCTATGAAGAACTACCTGAGACTGGGTAATTTATAAACAAAAGATGTTTAATTGACTCACAGTTCCACATGGCTGGGGAGGCCTCAGGAAACTTACAATCATGGCGGAAGGGGAAGGGGAAGCAAGGCGCCTCTTACATGGTAGCAGGAGACAGAGAGAGAGAGAGAGAGAAAGTACGGGGGAACCAGAGTGAGAAAATGAGGGGGAACCACCAAACACTTTTAAACCATCAGATTTCATAAGGACTCACTCACTGTCATGAGAATAGCATGGGGGAAACTGCCCCCATGATCCAATCACTTCCCACCAGATCACTCCCTCAACACGTGGGGATTATAATTTGAGATGAGATTTGGGTAGGAACACAGAGCCAAACCGTATCAGCACTATATACTATATTCTTATAACAAACTGAGCTAGAGAAAGAAAGTGTTATTATGAAAATCAGAAGGAAGAGAAAATGCATTTACTATTCATTAAGTGGAATTAGATCATCATAAAAGTCTTCATCTTCATTGTCCTCATGTTGAGCAGGCTGAGCGGGAGGAGGAAGAGGAGGGGTTGGTCTTGCTGTCTCAGGTGTGGCAGAGGCAGAAGAAAATCCACATACAAGTAGACCCACGACTGTACAGTTGATCCTGGGTTTGTTAACAACAATGTGTAAGTTCAAACCCGTGTTGTCCAAGAGTCAACTGTATATTGAGCACCTACTAATTCCCTGGCACACTACTGGGAAGAAAAATGAGGGTAAGTAGAGATGAGACTTCAAAAATTGAATAATACAAGATTATAATCTGATTATACAGAGGATATTGGCAACAAGAACATTTACTGAACTGCCATAGACAAGTGTTCAATGTATGTTCAAAGGTAAAAGAGATCTACTTAAATCAAAGGGAGATGCAATGTACTTGTGGCAATGAGAAGCCCTTGGACAAGGTTTGTGAGCCCCACTGTCCAGGGCTCCTCTCCCAAGGCTGTCAACAGACTGAGTCCAGCATTTTTGCCACCCATCTGACCACTGCAGTAGGGCTGGCTTCACAGGCCTGAGACTTGTGCAGTTTTATAAGCCCCACAAACCCCCACCACCACACTTAGAAGGCCCTTGTGGTTGGTTTAATTCTCTGCTGTCGTTGCCTTGAAATTCTTAATGATTCTCTAACATGCATCACATTTTCCTTTTGCACTGAGCCCTACAAATTACATAACCAGTCCTGCTTTTGGAGTGTGAGAGGTTATGCTTAATTCATTTTTGTTCCCAGTGCCTGACACATCATGTGCTCATAAATATTTTTGAAATGAATGAATGAATTTCACTTTTATAATCATATAGGTGACAAATGCTTGTACACCTACTGTATTAGTCAGGGTTCTCCAGAGGGACAGAACTAATAGGATATGTGTATATATGAAAGGGAGTTTATTATGGAGAATTGGCTCACACGATCACAAGGTGAAGTCCCACGATAGGTCATCTACAAGCGGTGTAAGAAAGAAGCCAGCAGTGGGTCAGTCCAAGTCCAAAAGCCTCAAAAGCAGGGAAGCTGACAGTGCAGCCTTCAGTCTGTGGTCGAAGGCCCCGGCAAACCACTGGTGTAAGTCCAAGAGTCCAAATGCTGAGGAACCTGGAGTCTGATGTCCAAGGGCAGGAAGCATTCAGCACTGGAGAATGATGAAAGCCAGAAGACCCAGCAAGCCAGCTTATCCCATCTTCTGCCTACTTTGTTCTAGCCATGCTGGCAGGTGATTGGATGGTACACACCCACGTTGAGGATGGGTCTTCCTCTCCCAGTCCACTGACTCAACTGTTAATCTCCTCTGGCAACATCCTCACAGACACACCCAGAAACAACACTTTACAAGTCATCTAGGCATCCTTCAATCCAATCAAGTTGACACTTAATATTAACCATCACATTCACCTTTACCTAAAGTTTAACACTTAAAATTTACTAATGTTGGGTGCACTGTACCTTGGACTTTGAATTTTTTGAAATAGGACATTCGCAATTTTCTCTAAAATCCACATGTGGAGGAAATAAAGAGAACAGCCCAGCAGCTGGGTGCCTTCTTCTCCACCTCAGTTTTTAACACCTCAGCTTTACCTGTTCTTCTTATGCACAGTTATAACCCAGCTCCTCCTATACTCTAACATACACGCACACACATGCACCTTTTGCTGAGATTGTTTTGAGACCAACTTGTATTCTCAAGTAAACAAATTGATAGCATACATGAAAAAGCAATTCATGTATGATTTCTGAAAACTGCTGTAGTAACAGTAGACAAAGTAAAAAAAACAATAAAAAGAGATTCAGGTTGTTTTTATTGTTGTAACATGTATGTAACATAAAATTTACCATTTTATACTGGAATAGACATTTCTCCAAAGAGGATATACAAATGGCCAGTGAGTGCATGAGAAGATGCTCAACATCACTAAATCATTAGAGAAACGTGAACCAAAACTACAAGGAGATACCATTTCATATACACTAGGATGGCTACTAAAAAAAAAAAAAAAAAAAAAACCAGAAAATAACAAGTGTGGGCAAGGATGAGGACCCCAGAGAAACTGGGAGCCTTGAGCACTGCTGGTAGGAATGTAAAATGATTCAGCCACTGTGGAAAATGGTGTGGAGTTTCCACACAAAACTAAAAATAGAATTACCATATGATCAAGCAATTCTGCTTCTGAGAACATATCCCCAAAAAACTGAAAGCAGGGACTTGAAGCTCATCGCGACTTTATTTACAATAGCCAAAATGTGGAAGCAACCCAGGAGCCCATTGATGGATGAAGAGAAAAAATAAAATGTGGCATATACACACAAGATATTATACAGCCTTAGAAAGGAAGGAAATTCTAATGCATGCTACAATACGGAGAAACCTTGAGGACATCATGCTAAGTGAAATAAGCCAATCACAAAAAGACAAATAGTGTATGACTCCACTCCTATGAGGCACTTGGGGCAATCATTGCCTCCATCTGCTCCAGAACCCTTTCATCACCCCCAGCTGAAACCTCATAGCTCATATAATTATTAAACAATAACTCCCCATTCCTCTGTCCTCCACCCTGCTAACCACCATTCTACTTTCTATCTCCATGAGTTTGACCATTGTCAGTATCTCACATACGTGGAGTATTGGTCCTTTTGCGTATGGCCTGTCCTCACTCAGCATAATGTCTGCAGACTCCATCGTGTTGTAGCACCTGTCTGCATTTCATTCCTTTTTAAGGTTAATAATATTTCATTGTATATATATACCACATTTTGTTTATTCATTTATATCAATGTACATTTGGGTTGTTTAGATGCGTGCTTTAAAGTCAGGGTCACAGTATTCCCCGAGAGTTTTTAAATTTTACAATAAGCAATAGAAAGTCTTTTTGATGATGGGGGCTAATTTCTCTCAGCACCAGCAAGTCAGCTGGCCCCTCTTTCCCGAACAGCCTTGGAGGTCTTCTGTGATCACCAAAGAATACTGTCAGGAAAAAAAAAAAAAAAAAAATGACCTCTCCAGAGATAACTCTTTGGTCAAACCAGGTTTATTAAGGAATGTCTCCTGCTGGGCATGGTGGCTTACGCCTGTAATCCCAACACTTTGGGAGGCCGAGGTGGGTAGATGACTTGAGGTCAAACTTTCGAGACTAGCCTGACCAACATTGTGAAACCCTGTCTCTATAAAAATAAAAAAAATTAGCAGGGTGTGGTGGTGGATGCCTGCAATCCCAGCTACTCAGGAGGCTGAGGCAGGAGAATCCTGGAGGTGGAGGTCACAGTGAGCCAAGATCGTGCCTCTGCACTGCAGCCTAGATGACAGAGCAAGACTCCATCTCAAAAAAATAAAATTAAATTAAATAAATAAAAAGAGATGTCTCTAAAGGTCTGTTCAACATGGAACAAAGCCAGTGGGTGCTTCAGCCTTATGAAAAAGACACAGATGCTAAAGGCTTTCTTTTATCAACAGCCTCACACCCCCAAAGATCATTTCCACATAATGCAAATGAGCCCCAGTCAGGTCTGCCATGAAGATGACTCAGGCATGTGAAATCTCAAACCTCTCACTCTTAGGAAAAGCATTTTTTTCATATTGGAGCTCATGGTGTGTTGGGGATGGAGTTGGGACACAAGAGTTGATGTAAATGTCTTGGCTTATGGCTTATCTGTTGTGGAACATGCCAACCTAACTACCATATTAGATTCATCTAAGTCACTGAAAGCCTTCAACAAATCTCAGACTTCAGACCTGACTTCAGTCAGAACATGAAACAGCATCTTTGATGGAGTTTGAATGAATTTATCCTTCTTTCCTATTCAGTTCATCTGTCACAAATTTGCAGAGCATGTGTGACACCCTTCCCAGACATCTTTTTGGTCACTGGGGCTATGGAAGTGAGCATGACAGACAAGGTTCCTTTACTCAAGGAGGTCATATACTTACAAAGAGCCAGCAAGCAAACAAACGAGATGGCTTCAGATTGTGGTAAATCCTCTCAAGGACACAATCAGGGATCTGGCACAGTGGCTCATGCCTATAATTCCAAAACTTTAGGAGGCTGAGGTCAGAGGATCGCTTAAGGCCTGGAGTTAGAGACCAACCTGGGCAACACAGTGAGACTCCATTTCTACGAAGAATTTAAAAATTAGCCAGATGTGGTGGCACACACTTGTAGTCCCAGCTACTTAGGAGGCTGAGGTGGGAGGATCGTTTGAGCCCGGGAGTTCAAGGCTGCACTGAGCTATGATCATGCACTGCACTCTAGCCTAGATGACAGAATAGACCTTGTCTCTTAAAAGAAAAGGACTTAATCAGGAACATGAGAGAGGGAGTGAGTATGAGGCTATGTAGGTGGCAGAGCCACTGCCCACCAGGGCTTGGGGGAAGGGTGCTCTGAGGAGGTGGTAGACACTTGAACTGAGGCCTAAGGCAGAGATGAACAAGCCATAGAAGGAGCTGCACATAGGGCCTTCCAGCCGGAGGACATTGTGCACGCATAGGCATAGCTTTAGGAAGAGCTTGGTGTGTGCAAGTTGCAGAAAGAAGGCAGGCGCTACAGCCAGAGTACGATGAGCAAGGAGCAGGTGGTGGAGGCAGGCAGGGCAGTGGGGGTTGTGGGAGGGCTTCTGGCCAGTTATGGAAAGCCACAGGAAGATGAGAAGCAGGATAACGATCTGAATAACATATTTCAAAGAGTACGCAGGCTGCAGCTGCGGGGTGGAGAATGGATTGTGTGAGTCTCCTCTTTCTCCCATCTTTCCTTTGGGAATACCACAGGAAGGGCAGCAAAGCGCTCACCCTCACCTTTCCCTTACTCAGTGGGACTCTGGACTCTCATGATAGAGATAAACTTTTATTTTCTGTCTTGTTTAGGCCACTGTTAGACTGAACATCTTTTATCCTTTGACCTAATTAGCAATGTCTGATCCTAGTTAATAAAGCTCTCACTTTTAGCTGCTCATAAAATCTCAAACTCTGGGAACCACTAGTTCGTACCCTCCTTGGCCTTTGGCATATTCTATTCCTCCTTTTGTCTCTAATGTTTTGCTTGCATCCTTGGCACCGAACACCCACCCGATACCTAGGAGGTGTTCCATAAACACTGAAGAGGAGGAGGAGGATGCAGCACCCAGAGGTGTCTTCAGACCTTGTTAGTTATCAGGCCTCAGAAGAAATCTGTAATGTGGATTTCATCATGCAAAATGGCTCACACCTTGCCGAGTGGCACTCAGCCCAGGAGTGTGAGCGGGGAGAGGAGATTTCAGCCAGACCCTGACTCTTGTTACTTTACCTGGGGACGTGCAGCCTTGAATGCACTGACTCACCATCCGCTTCTGGGAGGCTATGATTTTTATCAGTTTACAGCAGCAGGAAGTGAGAAGAGAGCTTCTGGGAGGAAAAGGATGCCTGAGATTGAGCTGAGCACTTCAGCTGGTTCCCTGTCGCAGCCTCTTCCAGAAGTCTCTGTGTTTCCTGTGTAGCATTTCTCTTAGGGATGACCAATTAACGTGTTTATTCAATATATCTTCCCTTATTAGACCATCAGCTCCACCCAAACCAGGAACCAACTCTGCCTTTTTCACCCTGGTACCTGGCACACAGAAGGTACTCAGTAAAATATCGTTGAGAAATAAATGAATGAATCAATCTTTTCATGAAGAGGAAAGAAATAAATCGAATCGGTTAAGCTTGACACAGGAAAATCCCTTTGTTTGTTTGTTTTTTGAGACAGAGTCTGGCTCTGTGGCCCAGGCTGGAGTGCGGTGGCACGATCTTGGCTCACTGCAAGTTCTGCTTCCCAGGTTCAAGCGATTCTCTTGTTTAGGCCTCCGAGTAGCTGGGATTACAGGCGCGAGCCACCACGCCCACCTAATTTTTGTATTTTTAGCAGAGGCCGGTTTTCACCGTGTTGGCCAGGCTGCTCTCAAATTCCTGACCTCAAGTGATCCGCCGGCCTCAGCCTCCCAAAGTGTTGGGATTACAGGCGTGAGCCACCGCGCCTGCCCCACTTTGCAAGCTTTAAAGGAAATTATTTGTCTGATAGGATTATTCACTTTGTGGGTGAGCCCTGGCGAGAACCTCCGTCCTGAGTCAGCTTCCTTAGCGAGATTCTCACCCTGCCAGGTAAGCTCTCTCTGTTACCAGGAGCTCCACAAAATGCAAGTAAGTTTCAAAATTCACTTAGGAAAATAAAAATGAGCAGTAAGTCAGTTAGGAGCAAAACGAACGAGACATTCAAAGGCTGTGCCCAAGATCAGACAGAAGTAGCTTTGTAATTCTCCCAGTGTAGGGCTGCAGGCACCTGGCGCTGGAGGCCCGGCCAGGACAAGGCAGGGCTCGGGGCGCGGCTGGAGGGGCTCGCCCGGCGGGGCGCTGGCGCGGGGGAAGGGCGCCCTCTGCCGGGGGCGAGGAAGATCAGTCCGCACGCGCGGTGCGTTGGTCCTGCAGCCTGTTCGAACCTCGCGCGTGGACATCCACTTCTTCCAGGGGGAAAGTAGGCGCGTGGGGGCAGAAAAACCAAACTTCCTCCAAGACGGTGCTTTGCATAAGCATTTTGCGACCCCCTCCCTTCAGCCCCGAACCTCCCCCTGGCACAAGCGAAAGGACTGTGGTTAATTGCAGATGCTGTCAGGAAGCCAGGTGCGTCCCCACTCCCCGGCCCTAAAATCCAAAGAAAGAAGAGATTGAGACGATCTGAAGAAAAGTCAGGTCCTAACAGATCAACGGGACCTTCTTTTTCACCTTCCTCGTCTTGGGTTCTGGAGCACGGGCGCTGGATCAGCTGAATGCGGCCTGGGCATCTGAAAGTGGGCTTGAGGGACACCTCGCGGCGCAGCCCCCGGGACGACCCAGGACACTCTGGACACCCAGGCCGAGAGCCGGGACCCGCCCGCGCCTCCTCACTGCTGCTCGAGGATAGGGAGGAGCGCGCAGACCCCGTGGGGGCTGAAGCGGGGCTCTGCTCCCCGCCCTGCGCAAGCCCCCGGCTCTGGTTGCTGGTCCACAAAATCGGGAGGCTGAATTAGACAGTCGGGTGGCCCCCAGCCTTATAGCTTCGATTTCTGTGGTTCTATTTTAGACCCAGACTTGTTCGCGAAGGGAAGTGAAGAGCCGCGGAAGGCTTGGAGCGTGAACCAGAAAACAATGGGTGGGGATGGTCTAACCAGCTCCCTTCCCTAGAAGGGCGGAAACGGCTTTCGAGGCACCCGCGTTTCTCTTTATTGAATCTTGAGTGACACCTAGTGGCCCATCCGCCTCACCGTCACGGCGATGCTGGTTTCACTGGACTTTTCAGAAGATGTAACTTGCCTGCCCATGGTTCTCTGCTAAAAGAATTTGGAGCCTAGGGTGCCGATGACGTTTCCTGGGACCTCCCGGAAGCACTTGCTGTCCTCTGTCAACAGCCCTGCACCTGCGATGCATGCAATTCTAATGAAAATGCCCTTCGCGTCTGCAGAGCTTGCTTGAGCACATCCTGAGCTCTCAGGCAGCAAATATAGAGTCGGGTGCTATTCCGGGAGCTGGGCACACAAAGATGACCAAGGCTTTGTTTCTGATCTCAAGAATCTCACAGCCCAGCTGGGGGAAAATGGACCGGTAAAAGACTGTGCATTGGATGCTATGGGGTACAGGGGGTGGACCTAGCTCCGCCTAAAGGCATCAAGAAAGACAGTCACCCTTGAGCTGAGTTTTGAAGATTAGGCAGAATTCTAAGATGACCCCTGAAGATTCTCAGCCCATCCCCCTCGCAGGGTACACACACCTTTGCCCAGTTATTCAATCAAACAATTTAGGTGCTCTGTGAAGAGAATTTGCAGATGGAATTAAAGTTCCCAAATTAATTGATCTTAAGATCTGGAGATGATCCGGGGTGGGCCTAACCTAGCCAGGTGAACCTTTGAAATGGACTGGATTGTCCTGGCAGAAGAGATTTGACAAGTGGCAAGAATTCATCATTGTCAATATTTTCTTTGCTGGCTTTAGAGATGAAAGGGGCCACATGACAAGGAATGCAGGCCGATGCCGAACCCCTGCCTGACAGCCAGCAGAGAAACTGGACTTCAGTCCTACCACTGCAAGAGCACTGAACTCTGACAACAAGCAGGGAGTTTGGAAGGGACCCCCAAGCTGTATGAGACCTAGTCCCAGCTGACACCTTGATTTTATCTCTGTAGGACCCTGAATAGAGGACCCAGTCATGCTGCAGTCAGCCTTCTGACCTCCAGAACTATGAGCTAATACGTGGGTGTTTTAAGCTGCTATATTTGCAATTTGTTATGAAGTCATAGAAAACTGATACAGATGGTCATTTCAAAGAGGGGAACCACATGACAAATACTCAGAGCCATAAAGAAGCGGAGAACTAAAGTCATTCAGAGAACTAAAGACATTCGGCATAGCTGGACCATGGGGAGCAAAGGAGATGGTAAGATATATTCATGAGAACTTGGCTTTGGATCAGAGAGAATGTGCCCTTGGGCTAGTTATCTTAGCTCTCTGTGCCTCAGTTTTCCCAAAGGTAAAATGGAATCATAATCATAGTGAAAACATAGAGTTGTTATGTTAGTGGCCCACAGGCATATAGAGAGTTTAACACAGCCTTGGGATATAATAAGAGTTCCAAAAATGTTAGGTAGTAATAGCTTTAGTAATTAATCAGGTAGTTAATGGACTGGAATAAGGAGAGGGCAAGTCATGTGGTCTTTAGAGAGCGGTCTGGGGACCATCTGCACTGGATGATTCCAGTGGTGAGCTTATTAAAAACCCACATGCCTGGACTGTACCTTGGTCTTACCGAATCAGACTCTCTGGGGGTAGAGCCTGAGAATCGACACTTTCAAGAAGCTTCCAAAGTGATCTTTGTGAGAACCACCAAGCAAGAAATAAGAAGACTTATAAGTAGGTCACTGTAGTAGTCCAGGCAGGAGTGACTGATAAAATCAAGCAAGGCCCTGGCCATGAGAACAGGGAGCGGGTGTGGCACTCTTTGAGGGAGGTGGAATTTACGGAACTGAGTAATCAGACGGGGTGGTGGAAAGGAGGGAGGGCAGAGGATGAACTGGAATCACTGTGGGGAGGTGAGTTTGGGGAGGATTGACTCAGATTGGGTCATGAGAGTCCAGACATCTGTGGAGTATCCAAGTGGAATGTCACATAGACAGTTAGAAAGACTAAAATGTAGGAGGTACATTGGGGCTAAAAATACAACGTTAAATGTACATGAGTCCATGAAGTAATGGGATGATGCTGGCAGAATAGGAAGATGGTCAGGAACAGAACTTCAAATGTACCAGTTTTGGCCAGGTGCGGTGGCTCACATCTGTAATCCCAGCACTTTGGGAGGCCCAGGCAGGCAATCATGTGATCTCAGGAGTTCGAGACCAGCCTGGCCAACATGGTGAAACCCCGTCTCTACTAAAAATACAAAAATTAGCTAGGCGTGGTGGCACGTGCCTATAATCCCAGCTACTTGGGAGACTGAGGTAGGAGAATCACTTGAACCCAGGAAGTGAAGGTTTCAGTGAGCCAAGATTGTGTTACTGCACTCCAGCCTGAGCAACACAGTGAGACTCTGCCTCAGAAAAAAAGTACCAATTTTGGGGGCTGGGGGACCTAAGAGACTGAGAAAGAGTCACCAGAATGGTTGACTGGGTGCTGGGTGGACAGAAGTCCAAGGGGGTGGAAGTCAGCCAGCCTTGGAGAAGTTCAAATGGAAAACATCTGTGCATATGCCTGATACCTAGTTACCAGCAGATCAATGGTGGGCTCAGCAGGGCTCCTTTCAGTAGGATGAGGAAGGAAGGGGCCAGACTGCAGCCTGGGAATGCACAGAAGGCAAGGAAGTGGGGATTGTTCTTTAGCAACGCGGCTGTGAAAAAAGGAAAAAAATAGGGCAGGAATTAGAGATTCACACAGCCCTTCCCCTCCCATTCCATTGGTGCAAACCTAGACACGTGACTGAAAAATATGGCTGAGCCGGGCAGCCATGTGGTGCCTGCTGAACTCTGACTGTGGCGGAAGTGGAGGGGATAGGTAGGGAGGGTGAGGCTCTCAGAGAAAGAAGGGGAGCCTAGGTGCTAAAGACCAGCGGTGTACAAATATTTACAAGTGTAGGGCTAGATCACGAGGCCAAGGAGAAGCTAGGGTGGGGACGAGGTTTCTCTGTGGGGATGAAGGCTTGGAGAGGATGGCGGTCAAGGGGCCAAAGGATCACGGAGCTGTGTTGAGAGCCCAACTGGGGTTAAGGAATAAGAATCCTCTGCGGAGAAATGGTGCAACTTTGGGGAAATTTCCTCAATTATTCTTTGCCTCAGTTATCTCATCTGTACTGTCTTAGTCCATTTTCTGTTGCTTCTAATAGAATACCTGAAACTGGGCGATTTATAAATAGAAGGAATTTATTCTTACAGTTATGAAGGCTGAGAAGTCCAAGGTTGAGGGGCCACATTTTCTGAGGGCGTCCTTGCGGCTGGGAACTCTCTGCAGAGTTCCATGATGGTGCACAGCAGCACACAGTCAGGGGGCTGAGTGTGCTAGTTCAGGTCCCTCTTCCTCTTCTTATAAAGCCACCATCCCACTCCCAGGATAACCCATTAATCCATTAACCCATAAATAAATTAATCCATTCATGACGCCCAAGCTCTCGTGACCCAATCACCTCAAGGCTCCACCTCTCAATACTGCCATGCTGGGGATTCGGTTTCAACATAAGCTTGGAGGAGACAAACATTCAAATCATAGTATGTACCATGGAAATAATAGTAATGCCTCCCTAAGAACACCTTATCGAGGATTCCCTGAGATAACATCCGAGTGACCAGCACGTAGTATCATTAACAAATGACAGCTACCAAGAGGATTATGGTTACTATTTTATAAGTCAGATAATGACATATCTCTGTTCAGAACCCCCTGGTCACCTTCCATCTCACCCAAAGTGGAAGCCAAAATCCTTAACTAGGACCATGAGGTCATGCACAATCTGGCCTGGCACTTACCTCTCCCTCAGTTCCCTCTGCTCCAGCCACCCTGACCTCAATGCAATTCACCAAACAAATTCCTCTACCAGCAACACTCTTATCCTAGTTGGCCTTGTGGCTCATTCCCTCCCTTCCTTCAGGACTTTGCTCAATGTCATCTCCTCAGTGAGACCTTCACTGATGTCCCCAGTTTGTATCTGAACCACCCTTGCCCCCTCCCCCAGGGCTTCTTGCCCCCTTCCCTGCTTTCTTGCACTTCCCACTGTGGCCATGCTCAGGGTTTTATTTATGTGCTTTCTATTGCCTGCTTTGCCTAATTAGAAAGCTTTTCTTTTGCTAACTGAAGTATCCCTAAGCCCTGCAACAGTGCAAACAGTTGGCTCTCAGCAAATCTCGATCATGCCCTAAAGTCTTCGCTCAAATGTCCCCTCTTTCAGAGAGCCCCACCTGCCATTCTATCTAAAGTAGCCCCCTAATCACTCCCTATCCCCCGATTGCTTTGATTTTCTTCATGGAACCATACCTGGTATTATATATTTATCTATTCACTCATTGCTTGTCTCCCCAGCAGCAAGGTCTTAGTTGAATTGACTGGTACATCCCAAGTGCCTATAATAGCACCAGGTACAAACTAGGCACATGATACATATTTGCTGAATGATGGTGGTATCGTTATTATTTACTGTTATTATTAATAGTGGTATTAGAAAGCAGAAGATAAGGAGTAGTTGCTCCCCGAGAGCGGAGTAGGGCAATCCAATTTAGGACTATCCTAAATGAATTGCCCAGTGGAAGCTACAAGAAGGAACAAGAACACCTACTGGCTACTCCCAGGTCAGTCCCCTCCTAGGCACCAAAAGCATAGACCACACCACAGGCAACAACCAGGGTGTTTCTTGCTCTATAAATATTTGCAAGGTGAATGCACAGAAACTTCTTGGAACTTTTGAAGGAGCATCATTAACACCAATATCTGATCAATTTGTTCTAAGAGGTATAGGGCAGCACTCCCTTTTTAAATTGCAATTCAGTAGCTAAGGCAAGCTCTGGGATCATGTGCTCAAGAGAGGAGAAATGAAGCAGAGCACAGACAACAGAATCACACTGCCTGGTTCAAATCCTGGCTTTGCCACCTACTTGAATAATGTCTCTGTGCCTCAGTTTCCTCATCTGTAAAAAGATGATAATACCTCATAAAGTTGTTATAAGGATACACACACACACACACACACGTAACAGTGCCTGGCACGTGTCAAGGACTGTGAAAGCTCTGGAATTTTTACCCTACTTGCAAGTTCACAAGTTAGCCCGCCACCTTTCACAGAAGCTGGTGGGTGACACAAGACCCCTGGTCAGAGGCAAAGGACTTTATTATTCACAGAAACAGCTACAGCAGTAGCATCAGTATTTGTGCCAGTTCCCTGAGCTCAGTTCCCATGGAGTGACACAAAGGCATCACCATCACATACGGTGGGCTGCATTATAGGAGGGGAACCCTGAGCTTAGGGAACCCAAATCTTTTATAATGGGCAGTAACTATGCCTGCTCTTTGCTCCAGGAGAAGATACTATCTCTGTCTTCTAAGGCTGTTTGCTGATAAGCATCTTTGAAAAGATAACCCACAAGAAAAAGTCAGTGCTCCTGCTCATAAGATGTGCAGCAATATGAGAGATCCATGGAGAATTGCCTCTCAAGAGCATGTGGTAAGAACTATTATTATTACTATGGAAAAATGAACTTATACTACATAACTTCATTCTGGTGACTTTAAAATTGATAGAAATTAGAGCAAATCAGGACATGGACTAAGGAAAATTTACAAAGACTAATGGCAAGTCAAGGAATTTGAGTTAACATTCAGTGACTAGACTCCCAAATGCGTTTCACAAATGGGTTTCCAGAAAAACTGCTGTCAGCAATTGATTATGATATTGGGCAAATGAGTTTGCAATTTCATGATGAATAATCTATCACTCCCTATCTCAGAAACTCAGGCATTCCATCTTTTTTGACAGGCAGCATGTATAGTCTATTGCCAGGAAGGAAGGCCATTGTCAAATTCCTAATTTTTCTCTTTGAAAAATTAACATTTAACTCAAATGTAAGATCTAGAGGAACACATAAGATCTTAATTACGAAGTGCAATCCAAGATTTGCACTAATTAATATGCTGATGAAAAATTCATTGAAATTCAGAGAAGAACCAACAGGGAAAAAATTGGCCAATGTTAACATTGAGTTCTATAAAATGTGTAAGTCTATCCAAATAGGCAGCTGCCTTTCTATGATAATTATAATTTCATCATTCATGATTATTTTATTTGTAAGGTCTTTAGTTGCACATCCAAAATTATGCAGACAGAATATTTCTTTAAACTTTCTGATCTCTAACAGTTAAATTATACTAGTATATGAGAGACTTTTAAAGACCAGCTTAGTTACCTGAAATATGTTTTGTTGTTGTTGTTTTTTTGTTTTTGTTTTGTTTTTTGGTTTTTTTTTTTTGAGACACAGTCACGCTCTGTCCCCCAGGCTGGAGGGCAGTGGCCGGATCTCAGCTCACTGCAAGCTCCGCCTCCCAGGTTTTACGCCATTCTCCTGCCTCAGGCTCCCCAATAGCTGGGACTACAGGCACCCGCCACCACGCCCGGCTAGTTTTTTGTATTTTTTAGTAGAGACAGGGTTTCACCGTGTTAGCCAGGATGGTCTTGATCTCCTGACCTCGTGATCCGCCCGTCTCGGCCTCCCAAAGTGCTGGGATTACAGGCTTGAGCCACCGCGCCCGGCCCTGTTTTTGTTTCTTTTTAAGTGAGAGAAGTCATGTGCTTGATTCCTGGTTTTGGCATTCACTAACTGTGACCTCCCCCAGGCTGCTTAAGCTCTTTCAGCCTGTTCCTCCTATCCAAATGGGGACAATAATAATGCATGAGGTTGTGGTAAGGAATGGCTATTGTTGTGAATCAATTTCATGCCTTACTTTTAGTCTTCGTCACACCAGACCTGGTACTAGATGGGGATTGAAATGTAGTAACTGATTTGTTATTGATATAGCTGAGTTGATGAATAAGATAGTAAGTACTCAGGCTGAAAACTGGGCTTCCACCCTCCCCAAGTCCCCAGGTCCTGAGACCTGGGAGGATAGAGATTGTATCTGCAGATCCACACCCAGGCAGCTTCAGGGAGGATGCCAGGCT
>NW_012110919.1:5240967-5251709 GCF_000951035.1 Colobus angolensis palliatus
CCAGTGTAGTGAGAGGGTAAGCAAGGCCTGCTGGGTATCTGGAGCTAGGACTGGACAGGGGCCTCAGTTTGAGGCAGGCAGCATGGGTCCCTTTACGAGACCAGAGCTTTTCAGGGTGGAGGAGGAGGGAGAAGGAAGGGGTAGGGTTGTGTTCCCCTGGCCCCACCAGACAATCTCACCAATTTCATAACTGCTTCCACTCAATGGAGAGCGATCATGGGGGCAGATGTTCCTTCTGACTCATGAAGTTTCCATTTCCTGAGCAACTGAGTAAAAGTGCCCCTTCCAGGCCTCTCTGAGTCATCTAGCCCCCCATGTGGCCAGCCCCCTCCACGGCCATCAAAGTCTCTTTCCAGAGTGAAAATTTAGTCAATATCTCAGAGGGTAAAGTCCAGCCAGACACATGAGGCCTTCAGTGGCATGAACCCTGTTTCATTTCCCACATCACATGCCCTTTGCCACACCACCATGCCACTCCCAGCCCACCATTCTCAACCCAAAACACACCGTGCTCCTGTTGTGGCCCAGCCCTCCCACCTAAAATGTCCTTGCCCCCTGTCCATTGGTCCACAGTACTCATCCTTCATGAGCTACTTTAAACACCGCCTCTGCCTTGAACTCTCTCTGACTCTCACCTCCCAAGGCTGGTTTGCTGCTTATCTCCTGGGGGTCCCACACCTTGGTTTCTCTAAGCATGCATGCAGATGCCAGCTGTCTGGATTCAAATCCACTACCTGTGTGACCTTAGGCAAGTTACATAAGTTCTCTGGGCTCAGTTTCCTTGTTGGCAAAATAGGGGCGATAATTGTACTCCATGGTGGTTGTAAAGATTATACAAAAATACAAAAAACAGTTGTAAATTGTACTTGGCTTATAAGTGTTGGCTGTTATAATCATTATTACTATTATTTACCAACTTGGTGATTTTTCTACATCCTAATGCTACTTGGTCTATTATTATTTCCTTTAAATCAACTTCATCAGTCTCATGAGCAGTGTCTGTGGAATTACAGGTTGGAAGGGCTAGTTATGTTTATATAATACAATTGAAAATAAAATACATAATGATTTAAATAAAATCTGATCATCTGAACCCCACACCCACCGCTCCTCACCATTATTTCCTCTCCCAGTACACCTGGAATAACACTGTTTTCTGATGTTATTCAATCATTCATTCATCTGTCTGCAGAGATTATAAGTTGCATGAAGGCAGGCACTGAAGTTGGATTCATGTTTTACTCTGCAAACAGTTTACAAGTGCCCTAGACCAGGGGTCTTCAACCCCCAAGCCACGAACTGGTACCAGTCTGTGGCCTGTTAGGAACTGGGCCACCCAGCAGGTGGTGAGTGCAGGTGAGGGAGCATTACTGCCTGAGCTCCGCCTCCTGTCAGATCAGCTGCAGCATTAGATTCTCATAGAAGCTCGAACCCTATTGTGAACTGTGCATGCAAGGTATCTAGGTTATGTGCTCCTTATGAGAATCTAATCCCTGATCCCCAAATCATCCCTCCCGACTCCCTCCCATTTGTGGAAAAATTGTCTTCCACAAAACAAGTCCCTGGTGCCAAAAAGATTGGGGACTGCTGCCCTAGACACGTCACACACCCTTGATAACTGTTAGTGAAATGGATGAATGAATGTAGTTGACTGAAATGCATCAACTGCTGTTCAGGAAACCAGAACATTCTACATGAAGATCAGAAAATAATAAATTAAGAATTTCACAATAAACAAATTGCAAAATAAAATAGCAAATTAAGAACAGACATGAGCTGCCGCCTCCCTCTTCCCACCTTTACCCCAGGACAATGAGAATGGTCTCCATTCTTAATTTTCCTCTCTTCCCTTTCAACAAACTAACCTCCTGGCTTTTTGACAGCAAGTTGAAGGGGTTTTTAAGATGGAATTAATCTTGCAGTTGTAATGAATCAGAAATTGGGGGAAAACATCAGATTTCAGCAGGAGCAGAATTCTCTCACTGTTTAAAAAGCACTTGTCCCTTAGGCTTGGAGAGATTACAAGCTAATAATTTATATTGAAATCCAGCAAAGCCCTTCACAGAGTCCTATTGTTTGTCCCTGTCTTTTGAATGACAAGTAGGAAAATACAGACTGATTTGAAAACCTGAGGCTATTTAACTAAAGCAGCAATAATTCTTCCATTAGAAACTAAGAAATGAGAAAGTAGAAATGGCCCAGACACCACAACAAAATAGATGTTGCTGGTGGAAGGCCACGCCTTTTTCCAAATGAAACTCTCACCAGCCCTTCAAGTTTGAGTTAGCTTTCTAACCCTCTGGACCTCAAATTGGCAAAAATATTTTTCCATGCTAGTTAAAATGCCCTCAAGCTATGGTCATTAGATTTGCTGGACAGTGGCATCATTCTGATGGTATCGGCTCTGTCTTCCTGTTTTCATGAATAATGTATAAGAAGCAGCTATTAGAAATGGATTCTTCCATGGCTGACAGTATCGCCACCAGACAAGGCCCTGGATTCTCAGTCATTTCATCTGTAGCTCTAACAGATCTCCCTCCTTTCCCTCTCAATGCTTTCTGCTTGCCTGTCATGGATGGAGACTCTTCCAAAGACTTCTTATCCCTGCTTCTCCCTCAATATTAGGAAACTGGCGGTGAGGGGGTTAGGGGGTGGTGGTGCGGGAGGCAAGAGGAGGTGCCTATTACTTTCCTGCCTTTTAACTGTTGCTCAGTGTCAGAGGAGGAGCGCTGGGGCTCCTGATGGAACCGAGTTCATCGACTTGCCTCCTGGCCCTGCCAGCCTTATCTGGAGCCAAATGCCTGCCAAAAGATGGTTTTCCTTGGGCACAGGAAAGAGCTAGAGGGGAAGCTGTGCTGAGCCTCCTCTAGCTGCTCTTTTTTTTCTGTATCTTTCTATGTTTGCATCTAGCATACCTTTACAAAGAAAACAAAGATCTTTCAGTCCCCTGCCTTCATTCATTCATTCATTTAACATATTTTTCATTGTTTGTGAGGCTTCGGGTGATAGAGGTGTGCAGTAACCGAGGATTATTGAGATAAATATAAAATGTTTTACAAAGAAGCTCAGCAATGTTGAGAATGTCTAATAGAGGGAAGTAGCTGAGTTAGGGAAGTCAGTAAGGGGATATGAAAATTGAGTTAAAGAGCTGAAAGACAAGGAACCTGAAATCAGTGAATGGGATCCAGGCAGCAGGAACAACATGTGCGAAGTCTCTGCAGCAGGAGTGGGTGTGGCCTACCTTAGAGAAACTGGAAGAAGACTTGGGGCCAGAGCACAGTTTGCTAACAGGATTCAGGGCTTCTTCAACACCTTTGACACTTGCCCACATTTTCCTTCGTGTTACTGCCCCTCCCATAGAGTCTGAGAGCTATTGTCTTGGCTCTCCTCCCAGCTCCCTGATGGGTCTTACCCTCCCGGGCTCCTTTACTATTGCCTTTCAACTATTGCTGCTAATGATATGAACAGGAGACAGGGAAATACTGGGTAGAAAAGGATGGTTCCCCGGCAAAGGCCCCGCCCTCAAGCCTGGAGACTCACAGCCCTAAGTGGGAACAGGCATTTCTGTTTTCATGCCCAAAAAGTTACCTTTTGGCCTGCCAGGTCCACCTTTCCCATACCCATGTAAATCCTGAACCCCAGGCTCCAGAAGCATATGAGCAGAGGAGGAAATGAGGAGATGAGGGGACAAGCAGACAAACAGCAGAAGAGTATGGCAGAGAAACAGAGAAGAGAAGGAGCATCTGGATGCCAATAGGGGTGGTCAGAAAGGAGTTTGGCTGCTGGACAGCCAAAACTCCAGAGGAAGGCTATCTTCCCACTCCATCCCCCTTCCAGCTCCCCATCCATCCCACTGAAAGCCACCTCCACCACTCAATAAAACCCCGCATTCATCCTTCGAGTCCGTGTGTGACTTGATTCTTCCCGGACTGGGCAAGAGCTCTGGATGGATACAGAAAACTGGCACACTGGCCCACTGCCCTTGTGGAAAGGCAGAGGGCCTATTGAGCTGGTAAATACATAAGCCATCTGTGGATGGCAAGGCTGAAAGAGCACAGTGTAACACGCACCCACTTGGGCTTTGGGAGTCGCAGACACCCAACCCTAGACGCTGCCGTGGGGCGGGAACCCGGAAGAACTCACTCCAGCTCCTGCACCTGCTCATCTGCGTGTTCCCGCTTCCCTCAGGGGTTCGAGCAGCAGCAGCGACCAAACAGGCGACCTCTGTGGCATGTCCTGCAAAGGGGATCAGGGAACTCTCCCGTTTCACTAACTTAGAACTTTCCTCTGTCTCTGTGCGCTGGAGTCAAACACAGAGCCCACCACCGCGGGCGTCTGCAGTCCCAGCTACTCGGGAGGCTGAGGTAGGAGAATGGCGTGAACCCGGGAGGCGGAGCTTGCAGTGAGCGGAGATAGGGCCACTGCACTGTAGCCTGGGCGACAGAGCGAAACTCTGTGTCGGGGGAAAAAAAAAAAAAAGAAGAAGAAAGAAAAGAAAAGCACAATGCATGCAATGAGCCTCTATTTTCCCGGGTCCCAGTTGAAAACTTGAAAACATTCTGACCACTCAGTATGAGAATGGTTAAATAAACAATGATACACACACATATTGGAGTGTCATATGGTCATTAAAGGTGATGTTTCTTCAGACTAATGATCTTGGAAATGTCCCTTGATGGAACATTAATTTTCAAGACAGAATACAAAATTCATCATAAAGCATGATCTAAATTGTATTTGGAAAAATGTATATGCAAATAAAAAGGCTAGAAGCAAATTCAGCAAAATATTAACAGGCTATCTATTAGTGGCACGATTGCTGGTTTTTATCTCCCTTTTATACTACTCCATTTCTCCCCAAATGTGCTAACTTAATAAATAAGTTAAGTGAGTTGATTTAATTGAACTAAAATTCAAGCACTTATTAAACGCAAAGCGTCACTAGCAATTTAATGATGGGCAGAACATAAACGTGGTCTCTGTTCTGAAAAATTGTTTTTATAGTTTTCATAAAAAATGTTACTTTAAAAAGCAAGATAGGCCAAACATGGTGGCTCATGCTTATAATCCCAGTACTTTGGGAAGTCAAGGCAGGAGGATCGTTTGAGCCCAGGAGTTTGAGACCAGCCTGGGCAATATAATGGGACCCCATCTCTACAAAAAATTTAAAAATTAGCTGATTGTGGTGGTGCACACCTGTAATTCCATCTACAGGAGCCTGAGGAAGACAGCTCCCATAAGCCCAGGAGGTCAAGGATGTAGTGAGTCATGATCACGCCACTGCACTCTAGCCTGGGTGACAGAGCAAGACTCTGTCTCAAAAAAAAAAAAAAAAAAAAAGAGTATTCATCATCACAACTAGAAAACAAATTCTCTCCAGGGTAAGTGTTATCCAGCAGCATCTTGAAGTGTCACCCACCAAGGGTGCCAAGGACTGAACCTTGGTGAATGTCCATTTGTCATTTCTGCCCAAAGCAAGATGCTTAGAACAAGGACTCTTTCCTGGCAGTGAAAAACTCCCCGCTCTATCACCCTAGAGTGGAAAGCCCCGTGTACCCGTTTACTTTATAAAATTCAGTCCCCACCTCCCTGCATGCTTACAGTCACTTCATTTCCAGCCCTCCTGAGGGTACATTTCCAAGGAGTCTCTCCTGGGAATCAGCCCTCAAGGATTCTAGATGGAAATGCCACGTCCCCACGCTTCTGAAACTTGGCTCCACTACTTGCTGGTTTCTAACTGTACCCAAAGCAGGAGCTTGTGATTAAACCACAGACAAAGCATCAGCCTGAGCAAGCAAGAAAACAGCAGGAGTCCAAGGACTCCTGTGAGCTAAGAGACTGATTGTTTTCACGCAAATTGTTTTTAGTAGTAGGGAGATAACAGGCAAATGAAATATGGGAGATAGGCAGAGATTTTTCTAAACCAGTGATGGGGGCGGAGGAGTTCTTTCATAAAATCCCAGTGCGTCCGTCCGTAACAGTTAAGCTATGAAGTTCCCATATTTCTTATCGAGTGGTATAAAATTTGTCTCTCTCAGGGCTCCTCCTGCTCCTCCTCTCCCAGCCCAGCATAATCAATGTCTCTTTCCACTTCTCTAATGTTCCATCTTAGCCTTGACTGAAGAGTCGTTTTCAGAACGGCAGTGCTTTCCAATGATGAAAAGAATATTATCAGAGGACGATTTTAAGTGGTAGACAAAATGAGCAATATTTATTCTACTAGCTGTCTATTTATTTTAATGCACTTAGAGAAAACTCCATCTAGCACATGAAACCTATGATTTTATTATAGGCTATGTCAGCCTAAGTTTTTAAAAGGAAATTATTATAGAGCCGATAAAGAGAAAAGCATTCAGTAAATCCTGATATGCATGGTAGGCAAACGTAGGAAGAAACTGTGATGTGGGGCCTACGTGCATGATATGTGGAAAATACGAGTAGGAATTCTGCAACAAATCCAACTCAGCTCCTGGGGAAAGGCCACAAAAATCAGATGGTTCATTGCGGTAACTCAGATGTAGACATTTCCATTTAATTCTGGATCATAAATGAGTCTTTACAGTTCTGAATCCTGGAACCTCCTGAAGTCTAAGATCTGAGTCTTCAAGCTGATAGACTTGGCCTTCAGTAGGGAGAGGTGTTTTGTTCTTAAAATTGGGAAATTTCACATAAAAATGCAGGTTTCTTGTTCTCTTTAAAAATTAAAGATCTGGAAAACCGGGTCTACATCTCTGAGTGGCAATAATCAGGTGACCATAGGCCACAGGAGTGGCTATTCTCTGATACTAGATACTACCCCTGCACTTCTGTGACTGGGGCTGCCTCAGAGACAAAGGCTAGAAAGGGAGTTCCTCCTTCTCTAAGATTTCTGTGCTCCTTCTCTAAGATTTCTCTGCCCCTTCTCCACTTTCTCTTTCTTTTCTCTTCCCTCGCAATCCCTCCTCATCCATACACGTACACACACACTCATAAACACGTACATAACACCAAGAGATGAATACAACTTCAGTCTTCCCTCACTAATTCCCATGGTTTATGTGCCTTAATGCTGGCCCAAATTCGCTGGTAATTCCCACGTTGATTATTTATTGCCTTTAGCTGTTTGATGGGCAGAACATCATATGAAACCACCTAATACGTTATTTTTGTGTAGGATGTGAAATAGGGGTAAAGATTCCATTTTCTCCCTAATTAGTAGATCATAAAGAATAGAAGAGTAGAGAGACAACAGACACATGAATTGGAGCCAGAATGTTTGAATCTGAATCCTGGTTTTCTCATTTCCTGGCTATGTGATCATGGGCAAGTCATTTGACTTCCCTGCACCATAATTTCCTCATCTGTAAAACCAGGATGACAGTATCTATTGAATAGCTTTGTTGTAAAGATTAAATGAGTGAACACATATAAAGTGCTTAGACTAGAGCCTGGTATACAACAAGGGCTATACAAAGGTGGCCTATTATGTGAGTAATAGTCTTCTATGAACTACTACTGGAATAAACTTTAACTCTGCATCTTGAAATTATTACATCAGTTGTATTCCTTTACCCAGCACCATTTATTTAAGGCAAATAAGTGCCAGGCACTGCGTAGGGCACTAAAAATATAAAAAAATAAGAAAACGTCCTTGCTCTTCAAAGAGCTTCCTATCCCTAATGTATTTGGAATTTGAAGAAAACAATATACAATCATGTTTAAATAAGGATAAGATTAAACTAAGCCAAAATCATATGACGATTGTTTAAATTAATATGGGTCTTAAGGAGAACAAAGAATTAGAATCGTTTCAGATTCAGTCCACAAAAAATCAATCTCCCCAAAAGTCGGGACAAGATGAGATTTTGAAAGATACCCTTAGGGCCGGGCACAGTGGCTCACACCTGTAATCCCAGCACTTTGGGAGACTGAAGCAGGTGGATCACTTGAGGCCAGGAGTTGGAGACCAGCCTCGCCAAGATGGCGAAAACCTGTCTTTACTAAAAATACAAACATTTGCCAGGTGTGGGGGCACGTGCCTGTAGTCCCAGCTACTCCAGGGGCTGAGACAGGAGAATCACTTGAACCTGTGAGGTGGAGGGTGCAGTGAGCCAAGATTGCACCACTGCACTCCAGCCTGGGTGACAGAGAGACTCCGTCTCAAAACACACACACACACACACACACACACACACACACACACACACAGGAAAGAAAAGAAAAAGAAAGATACCCTTTAGTAAGAAGCAAAGCCTTGAACTTTGGACCAGAAGAATGAGGGCCAGAGGAAATTGATGGAGGCTTTCAGAAGAGCACCAAGGGTCTGTGAGTTACACACACACACACACACACCATGTTTGAGGGAACACAGGCTAGTAATGGGAACTAGGAGAATCAATTCAGCATTCAGAACAGGCAGAATCTGTTCAGTTCTCTTTGTGATTTTAAGTCTCTTGAATTCACTCTACTTAAGTATTCCTATTACAACAGAGGCATACTATACTTTTGTAATTTACTTTTAAGTACTTTTGCAAAATCAGGATGATACTATGCATCTGCCTGGTGGTCAGTTAACACACTATCAGGAATTCACATTCAAGGAGGTCAGCAAGGTCAGCCAGCATTATATCAGAGAGGGCCAACTCCAGAGGCAGTACTTCTCAATCAACAACTGATGATTTCTTAACTAGCACTCATGACTTTCTGCCTTTGGCTTAGGGAATTTTTAATTGCATGATGCCTGTTAAGGGACACAGAACCGTGCCTCAGAAGGTATGCGATCTTTTATACAGGCGGATCAGAGCACAGCAAAGGACAGAGAGCTGGAACTTCATCAGACCTACAAAACTGTTTGATGCCTGCGTGACTAAAGAATTTCTCTCTATGCCGGGTACTATGGCTCACACCTGTAATCCCAGCATCTTGGCAGGCCAAGGCAAGAAGGTCACCTGAGCCCAGGAGTTCGACCAGCCTAGACAAGATGGTGAGCTCTTGTCTCTATAAAAAAATAAATAAATAAATTAGCCAGGTGTGCTGGTAGTGCATGCCCGTAGTCCCAGCTACTCAATAGGCTGAGATAGGAGGATCGCTTGAGCCCAGGTCAAGGCTGCAGTGAGCCATGATTGTACCACTGCACTTGAAGCTGGGAAACAGAGCAAGATCCTGCCTCTAAAAAAGTAAAATATACAAATAAAATTTTTTAAAGAGAATTTATATTTACAACTAGAAGCGTGGCAGAATTTGGCTTGAACTTTACCTTTTGTTCAATGAGGACGTGAGGTTTAGGGGATAAGATAACCCTCATCCCTCATGTTCTCTACTGGCTGCTGTTACCCTCCATAAAGAACCTACATGTAGTTCATGACCAAAGTGGCCCAGGTCAATTCCCAAGAAGGGGTGGGACTCCAGCCTCCAGGGCCCTGTCCACCTCTGGCTTTCGATTCTTTAGTGATTCTCTTCTCACCCAGCCCTAATGGGCAGGACCTGCAAGACTCACAGATGTGACAGTAGCTGGCAGAGGTTGGCTAGCATCCTTAGAGAACTGGTATGTGAAGGGAAGCTCTCAATGGTCTTAATTTGGTTTTGAAATATTTTCCATTTGACCCTGGCTATTCCCAAGGTCCGGGAAGGTCCTCACCAACCTAAGTGCCACCAAAAAGTCCTGTCCGGGGCTCCCATAGTCCAGCTTTACACAGAGAGGGACTCCCATCACTGTCTCTTGGTTCACCTCCTGCTGAATCAGAGAGAGGGATTGGGGCTGGGAGCAGTTGCAGGCCGGAAAGAAGAGTGAAACAGCCTAGCTGGCCCAGCCTCCAGGTGCACTGGCATTAGAACACTGAGAACAGACTGAAATCTGGATACATCGTGGGAAAAAACCAGCCTGTCCACCCCTAATAAGGCCTGGAGCAGTGCTGCCCAAAAGACCTTTCTAGCACCGGCAACCATGGTAGCCACTAGTCACACGCAGCCAGTGAGCATTTAAAATGTGACCGGTAGGAAGCAGGAGAGGAATTTCAAATTGAATTTCATTTTAATTTATTTACATTAAATAGCCACATGAGACTAACGGTTACTGTAGTGGACAGCACAGGCCTAGAGCCTGGCTTTTCTCCCTATTCCCTCAGGACCTTCTCTTAATTCTCAAATAGTCTGATCTATGGCCAGCACCCTTTTTTTCTTTCTTCCTCTTTCTTTCCTTCTTTTCCCTCCCTCCTTCCCTTCCTCCCTTCCTTCCTTCTTTCCTTCCTTCCTGGTCTCATTCTGTCAACCAGGCTGGGTTACAGTGGCACGATCATAGTTCACTGCAGCCTCAGCCTGCTGGGCTCAGGTGCTCTTCCCACCTCAGCCACCTGAGTAGCTAGGACTATAAGTGCATGCCACCATGCCAAGCTAATATTTTTAAGGGGGTGTTAAATCATTACTTATTTATTTTACCTTTTTTAAATTTTAAAATTTTAATTGTTGTGGGTACAGAGTAGGTGTATATATTTCTCGGGTACATGAGATGTTTTGATACAGGGCATGCAATGAGAAATAAGCACATCATGAGAATGAGGTATCCATCCCCTCAAGCATTTATTCTTTGAATTACAAACAATCCAACTTGCACTCTTTATGGTGGTTTTTTTTTTTTTTTTTTTTCCTTTTTTTGTTTTTTTTTTTTTTTTTTTTTTTTTTTTTTTTTTTTTTTTTTTTTTTTTTTTTTTTTTTTTCTCGGGTACATGAGATGTTTTGATACAGGCATGCAATGTGAAATAAGCACA
>NW_012110919.1:5251759-5267019 GCF_000951035.1 Colobus angolensis palliatus
TTTTTTTTTTTTTTTTTTTTCCTTTTTGAGACAGGGTCTCGCTATGGCACCCAGACTGGAATGCAGTGGTATGATCACAGCTCATCGCAGCCTCAACCTCGCAGGCGCAAGTAATCCTCCCAGCTCAGCCTCCCAAGCAGCTGGGACCACAGGCGTGCACCATCATGCCTGGCTAATTTTGTAATGATTTGTGGAGATCTCACTATGTTGCCCAGGCTGGTCCCAAACTTCTAGGCTCAAGTGAGCTGCCCACCTTCAACATCCCAAAGTGATGAGATTACAGGCAGGAGCCACCACACCTGGCCTCCAATATATTGTTTTGACCTTAGATCCCTGACTCCCTCTCCTTTCTTCAACTCCGTGGAATATTCTGCCTTGGGTGGTTCAAAAGAAGGAAACCAATGCTTCCCAAATGTCTCCCCATTAGGGATGGTAAGGTGTCAAGCTACCAGAAAATAGGGTCTTTAATGGCACATGGGACTCATAGAATGCACACGCCCCATTTGGAACTAATACATTCAATAGTGCTATTCAAAGTAATCATAATAATGCACTATACTCTGCTTGTGTATGTGTATGGAGACAGCATCACAATGCACCCTGCATGTAAAGTGACCGAACAAGAAAGAGGCTTCTCATTTTGAAACTTAGAAAACCAAAGTCGGCTTAGCTAAGAGAATCACATTGCAGATAATGATAGAGCTGGGACCAGCATCAGGTGTTCTGGCTCCTAACTTCTCCCGAAATATTTGAGTCAGCCCTGATTAGAGAGGAAACGTGACAGAAGAAGAGAGCAGACCGTAATCACCCCCAACAGACTGGCCATGTCTCCAACGAGGCTCTTTTCTTTCAGGCCTGCAGAGTCATTTTGGACACAGTGCACAGCATATTATTTCCTAGCATTGTGGAAGCTGGAATGTGTTAGGGAATTTAAGCAGTATCTGTCTTCCAGAGCTCTAATGGGCCATCCTGAACCTTCTTGCATTCTAACTGTATTTGTAGGGATCTTATCAACAAATCTCCTTCTCACAGGATCTCTGCTCTTTGCACAATTCAGAAGTACCTTCTTATTTAATACAATATACAACACCATGGTATTACCCTAATGGATGCTATTTCTAAACTGAACAAGACAAACTGTTTTTTTTCCCTTATGCTTCAGTTAAATTTGTTTTCATATTATTTTTCTGGATCCTCCGATTAAGCCCATGTCAGACTCTTTTTATTTTATTATTTTTCTGGATCCTCCGATTTTTTATTTTATTATTTTTCTGGATCCTCCAATTATTTATTATTTTTCTGGATCCTCCGATTTTTAATTAATTATTTATTTTTCTGGATCCTCCTATTTTTTTATTTATTATTTATTTATTATGTTTCTGGATCCTCCGATTAAGCACATGTCAAACTAAGGGTTCCAAATTTTGGCAGTATATCTAAATTCATGGCACTTTATTTTAATTTAATTTAATTAATTAATTTCGAGACAGGGTCTTACTCTGTCACTCAGCCTGGAGTGCAGTGGCACAGTGGCACAAAACTCCAGCCTGGAGTGCAGTGGCTCACTGCAACTTCCACCTCCTGGGTTCAAGCAATCTTCCCACTTCAGCCTCCTGAGTAGCTGGGACTACAGGCATGGACCACCATGCCCACTTTTTTTTTTTTTTTTTTTCCCTTGGTGGAGACAGGGTTTCATCATCTTACCCAGGCTGGTATCAAAATCCTGGGCTCAAGTGATCCTCCTGCCTCGGTCTCTCAAAGTGCTAGGATCATAGGTATGAGCCACCATGCCCAGCCCTCATGGCACTTTAAAGAAAGTACACATTCCAGGCCAGGCGCGGTGGCTCACACCTGTAATCCCAGCACTTCGGGAGGCCCAGGCAGGTGCTCACTTGAGGTCAGGAGTTTGAGACCAGCCTGGCCAATGTGGTGAAACCCCATCTCTACTAAAAATACAAAAATTAGCCAGGTGTGGTGGTGGGCACCTGTAATCCTAGCTACTTGGGAGGCTGAGGGAGGAGAATTGCTTGAACCTGGGAGGCAGAGGTTGCAATGAATCGAGATCAGACCACTGCACTCCAGCCTGGGTGACAAGAGTGAGACTTCGTCTCAAAAAAAAAAAAGAAAGAAGAAAGAAAGAAAAATACACATTCCAGGTTCTATCCCTTGAGCTGGGATTGAGCCTGGGCATCCACATTTTTCAAAGTTCCCCCACATGATTTCAGTGTTAAGAGCTGAATGTTGGACCAAAGAACCAAGAGACCCACATTCTGGTTCCTGGCTTTTCTACACACTAGCCTCTCTGGGGCTGTTTCCCATTCTGTAAAATGGAGAGATAGAAGCCCTGTCCTACTTTTGTGAGTTTAAAGCATGAGAACTTGTGTGAAAGAATTTTGACAAGGAACTAGTGTATTTATGGTGGGAGGGATCTGCTGACCGGCAGTCAGACACCACTTGGGATCTGGTCACTTGGTGACATTTCCATTGGGTTCTCATGGTCTGCTTGCCTCCATCACACTATGCTAAAAATGGGTAGAGAGTGGGTGGAGCTCGGAATACTTTAACTCCAGTGTAATAGTGTGGGCAGCTTCCACTTAGTTAGGTAATTCTGGACAAATGGAAGCTTGTCTGCATGCAGCTATATTTATTTCCAAAATAACTGGTGAGATTCCCCCACGAATTTCAGAACATTCATGTCTGTTTTACCTGTTTTGAGACCTTTAGACCATGAGATTAGAAAGCCCCAGGCATGATCAGGAGGCAGAAGTACACAGGTCATCTATTCCCAACCTCAGAGCTAATGCTCAGGGTAAATCCACTGCCATTTGATGTAGGGACATTTTAATTTGGGAAATCAAATGCAGGAAAGATATTACTTTACTGTTAATTTCAAGCATCTCACACACACCATTAAATGCCCCAAACCCGGCTACTATTGAAACTTAACCACATACAAATTCCATATTTACCCAAATACTCCAACATGCTAAGTGTCCTTTCTTTTGAAACATCCTGGTTTAACTGATCTGACAAACAGATCCTTCATTTCTGTTCATTCTATTTTGTTCATTCAATGTATCACAAGTTGACCATAGCAAGACGAGAAATGCATTAAGGATCATGATTTTGCAAAGCATTAAAAAGGATACTGGGACAAGGAAGATAAGCTTCTGATGGCCTTGACACAACTATTTCAAACTTCTCTATTTCAAACTGACTTCGGCACAAGGGCACTACATCTAAAGGACCATCATTGATAGTAAACACAGTTAGTTTGTATATTTATTATGACAGTTTTCTGGCAGATGATAGTCATGTGTCTTATTCTAATAAATCAGCCCATGACAACATTTTCCAACAGTAAGCCAAGTGTCTTGAAGAAGGGGTAGGAGTGCGCCTTTTGTAATTCACACACAGGCACAGTTTGGGCTACATGCAGCCCAGTTCTGGTTCCTGTCCACTGATCTCTTCCCTGGTCATCCCTGATCTAGGGACAAGTCTTCCGTCAAGGAGGGGCTGAGTGAGCTGCAGCCAGGCTTTCCCTCTCTGCCCTCTCCAGGGCAGGCTCCCTGTGGCCTGCCAGCCACAACATAAAAGTGGAAGTAGCAGTCTGGCTTCTTACTGGTCAGTTTGAGGTGAGGAGCTCTTTTTTTTGGAGATGGAGTCTCACTCTGTCGCCCAGGCTGGAGTGCAGTGACGCAATCTCGGCTCACTGCATCCTCCACCTCCCAGGTTCAAGCGATTCTCATGCCTCAGCCTCAGGAGTAGCTGGGATTACAGACACCCACCACCACACCTGGCTAATTTTTGTGTTTTTAGTAGAGATGGGATTTCACCATGTTGGCCAGGCTTGTCTCGAACTTCTGACCTCAAGTGATCCACCCACCTTGGCCTCCCAAAGTGCTGGGATTATAGGCATGGGCCACCGCACCTATATAAGAGCATTTTTTTTTCTACATTACACTTCAAGAACAAAAAACTTCCCCTCCCCTGTCTCTCTGTCTTCCTTCCCTGAGTTCTGTTTGTGTTGTCCCTACTCATCCCAGGACATCCACTGCGGAGCTGGAGCTCTTTCTTCATCTTTTCCTTTTCTGCCCTTCAGGTCTTAACTTTAAAAACATCTGGGCTATTCCTATACCCGCCCTGGGTGTCTGAACCTGTTCGGGGAGGTTAGGGTACTGTTGATTGCCCTGAACTCTGAGGTTTGGGCATGTACTTCCTGCCACCCCAGAGGTTTAAAAAAAAAAAAAAAAAAGGAAGTGTTTCTTAATAAAACGGCAGTGAATTCTCAAATTCTATATTTTCCCTTCCTCCACTTTCATATCCCAGCTACTCTCAGGGTAACTTTACCCTCCTTCCTCACCCCTGTCTCTGTAAGCCTGATGAAACTCAGGAAGTGTATTGTGATGTAGGGATGACTGAACATGCTCTGGAGATGCGACACACAACTTTAGGATCCTGGAAGAAGCTATCAGAGGATCCAGTGTTAAATTACAAAGTTTGGAGCAGGGTCACTTTTCTAAGTGCTGGTGTGTTTTCAAAAGGCAAGTGTGTTGTAGACCAAGAAGATGCCATGCTGCCTGGAAGTGACCTTGGGTATAATGGGAACCCTGATACATTCATTTATTCTATTTGTTTACAACAGGTATACCTTTATGCATTCATTTTTTACAAAAGGTACAGTTTCCTTTCATTCATTAAGCATTTGATATGTACCAGGCAATTTGCTAGGAGTTGAGGACAATCAGTAAACACAACCAGCCTTTGTGGAGTGAACAGGCTAGTGGTGGAGACATTCACTAGCTAGATAAGCAATTGCTATGCAGTTACACAGTGCTAAGTGTTCTAAAGAGAAACACTGTGTGGAAAAAGGGAATAATATAGGGGACGTGACTTTCGACTGTGACTGAGAGAAAGCGTGTCTGAGCTGAGCTTTTAAGCTGAGACCTGCAGGATGAGAGGGAGCCAGCCACAGGAGCCGGCCTGCGGAAGGTTGCGCCAGGCAGCAGCAACAGTCATACAAAGATTAAGACTTGAAAACTCTAGAACATAAGTTTCGACCCTTCTCCTTTTTCCCAGCTCCTAAGGTTTCGCTTCATCCTGGCTCCTTTGTTATTTCCACTAGTAAAGTACGAGAAGCACTCAGCACCACGCCTGGCATAACTAACACTTCCCATGTGCCAGGTGGTACTGGAAATGTGTTGTGTGCATTAACTCATTTAATCCTCATAACCACCCAAGGATGGAGGGTCTATTCATGTCCCTATTTAACAGATGAAGAAACTGCACGAGTCACTATGCAATAATGGTCACGATTATTATTGGAATTAGTAATTTCATCAATAATAGCATAGTGAACATTTTCAAGCTTCTGGCAGACTTAATTTTGTTTATTTCTCACCTTTTCACTGCTCATTGAGAGTCTCTTTGCTAGACTTCTTCTGTGTAATTTGCAAATTTTAAAAGCTTGTTTCTTTTAAAAAATCCATTATTCATGTTATTGGTGGGAAACTTTTTTAACACTGCCGGTCAGGCTTTATAGAAAAATCACTTTCTGTATCCCCCCTCATCAGCAATGCTTCTCTGAATTCCCTTCAATTCAGCAAAGGTTTATTGAGAACCTACTAATTGCCTGGCATGACCCTGGAGATGCCAGCTCCAAAAATTCAAAATCAACGAAAAAACCACACGAATAGCTGTAATAGTATAGGATATAGGCTCTGCTTGTCTTATAATCAAAATACAAATGCAAGTGATTGGGAAAAAATATGATCTAGAGTCAAGTAGACAGCTACCCAGAAGGTTTTCTTAGCCTTACTTTTGTTGTTGTTGTTGTTGTTTTTTAAATAATAAGTATGTCACTGGTCAAAAGTCTTTTCCATGTGAAGATGGAGTAGCTCCATATTTTAGAATGTGTTGCCCTCATAAATTTGGTCTGATAATTGTTTTGTTTTGTTTTCTCCAAATCCCCCGGTTTTTTCACCAATTGCCTACTGTTTAGATGTAGATTTTTCTATTGTCAAATGAATTTTAACTTTTTTTCTTTTAATTTACAGGTATGAAAGCTAATCTTTGAAGACACACTTAATCAGTGAAATGGTGATTGTTGAAGGAGAATTGTTGCCTGATGCGCTAATTTCTAAGTTGAAAAGGAACATCATTTTTGCAACAATAAAATAGTGATCTGTCCTTCCACGCCGTGTTGAGACACTTCCCACAACTCCTCCACCCTTCTCATTTAGGTAAGTACTAAAATAAACAGGAAAGGGGAACTGTACCTCTTACCCCTATGCAACTGGCCCAGTGAATTGACTTCAACTTTGCATTTGTGAGAAAAAAAAAAGATGACTTCCTTATTTGTATTTTAGTGGGCACAAAATTCCCCTTCCAGAGAGGCCTGTCTTTATCCCTCAGCCATTTTCAAAGAGCACTTTCATGCAAAGAGCAAACAGCTTCTCTAGGCGGAGGGTTTGCATTTCCTCTTCCTGAACCTTTTCCTATATCCGAACTGCCCACATCTTATGGGGCAAGAACATCACAAGAGGATATAAAGGATCCAGCAAGCTACTAACTCAGCAGAAAACACAGTAACTCCAGTCTTAGAGAAGCACATGCTAAGGAGAGTTCAGGGCAATGAATTCAATAAAGGTCTTTTCCAACCAGCAGCCTGATAAGACCTTTTCTCTCTTCTTGTTGTTGAAGAAGAGAACATCTATGTAAGAACACATTTTTTAAAGGTGCATGATATAAATTGTGATTTAATTGCTTGAATAAGTGGGACATGGCCTCCTAGAGCTGTGTGCATCAATGTCAAGAAAACACGTAGGGGCCCTAGTTCTCAACATGGTTGCCATGTGGTAGAGAGACCTCATAACAGCAGTTTCTAACCTGGTCTGTGAACTTGGATGGCAAAATAAAATGACATCTTTATTTTCTCCTACCTCTAACTGAAATTTAACAATCCCTGCAATTACAAATGTAGGCAACAAACTAGAATAGTATTGGTAGCACATGTGATTTTTGTCACCAAGAGAAATCACAGATCTTTTCAAATTGCGTGACAATTGTTGCAGCTATCTTGATTTATACTTATTATTACTTCAGATAATGATTAAATATTAGAGGTGTCATTAGTTTTTGTTATTTAAACCTTATTAAATAACACTTTACCATGCCATATTTTAAAAATTATTTTGTAGCTGTATTTCAATATAGTTGACGGCTTTTGTAATTCTATGTATTATATTTTTATGCATTTTAAAACATTCTGAGAAAAGTCCATAGATTTCGCCACACTGTCAAAGGGGTTCATGCCCCCCGCCGCCATGTTAAGTATGCCTTAGGAGACTCTCAGTATTGACCCACTGCAAGCACAGTTTCCATGCAGTGAAGGGCCTCGAAAATGATCCATTTAGTGCATTTCACTGTGCCTTTCACACAGTTTTAGTTACCGCTTTTCCAATAACACATCTTATCAAAAACCTCAGATGCAGTACAGTTGTAAAATATGGGATCATTTGATCTTCAAATCGCTGGTTAAAACTGCATCGGCTTTCAGCTATTCAAGAGCTATCTAAGCTGTGAATTATCAAGGTCCCCTTTTCTCCCTGGTTTCCTCTTTGGCTGTTTACCATGTGATTCTTTTACTACTGGGTCACAGGTGCACTGACAGATAGGCAGGGCTCCCCAAGGAAATGACATTCAAATCTGACAATTTTCCTACATCACTAAGAAGTTGTGGACGGATGGAGGTTGAAAGTGTTGATTAAATTAAGACTTGGAATTACCTGTGGATTTTAATAACCATTCTACCACTGTCCCAGTGTCCTCTGTCTCCCCACCGCCATGCTCTCCTGTGGCTCTAATGAGACACTTATCAGATGCTATTTTTGTTTGTTAGTTATCTTTGCTCTGCATACGGTCTTCCAACGGAACCTGTGTTCTCCTTCTCTTATGTTGCCCCTGGTGCTTGGCAGACAATAGATCATCCATAAATAGGTGTGGCTGAACTGAATCACTGTCTATGGTACATATCCAGTGGTCCTTCATGGTTGAAGATGCCAGTGCTAACATGATTATTTTCTATTTTGGATTTCTTATGTCTATTTGGATTTTGTTATGTAACATCCCTTCTACAAATGCTGAACACTATGCACCAGGCTTCATACTAGATATTAGAGACAAAGATGAATATCATATGAACTTCCTTCAAGGAGTTCTGAGGTCACAGGGACACTAGACAAATACATATCACAATGGAGTGTAACAAGAGCAAGTGTAGGCATAAGGACTAGGTATGTTGGTGACACCCAGAAAGGGTTGGTCATTTCTGGAGAATGAGATCGAGAGTTAGAGAAGATGCTGGAGTGGGAACCCAAAGCATGGGTTGGATTTAGGCAATGGCAAGAGGGACAGGGAGAATTCCAGCATCAGAGAACTGTGACTCTTTCAGGATGGAGCAATCACAAGTACTCTTTACGTACCGGACGCTCATTTCTTCCCTGCTAAGAGAACCCTAGTTTTGTATCTGGAATAATCTCAAGGAAGGTAAGTTCCTCCTCCAGACTTGGGCTCATGAGCCAATCATGAGCCAATTATGGTCATTATTTTTCTCTTCACCAGACGTTGGTATCACGTGCGCATGTGACCACATTCTGGTCAATGACATCTAAGGGGGAAGTCTGCTCAGGGATTTCTGTTTGGGCAAAAAAAGACAGAGTCTTGCTAGGAGAAAGTAGCCTTCCCCTCGTTTTGAAAATAAATACAGTGTTTACAGTTGTGGCAGCTATCTTGTGACAGCAGAAGGATATTAAGAGCCTGGAGGGGCTCTTTGATAGTAACACTGAATAGCAACCAATACTAGCAACTGGGCTCTTTCTTGTGCAAGGAAAGATTAACTTCTACTTGCCTATGCTCTAAGTAATTAGGGTTTTTTTTCCCCTTATAGCTGAACACATCGTAAGCAATGTGCACTGCTTCTGAAAACTATTTTGCACAGGTCTCCCCAGTGGGTGTCAGTGGGGTCACAACAAATAGCCCCCTGAGTTTTTCTGCCTGATTATCCCTAGCTTGCATAACTCTAGGACTCAACCTCTTCCTCCTCCAATCTCTCCAATCCTTTTGGGGAGTCCCCAGGGAAATATCTTTGAGAATGTAACTTCTTCCCTGATTCTCTCTATCCTCCCTTTGGTGCAAGGAGAGTAAGAAAGCCCTTCTCTCTGACTCTGTGTTTCACTCTGTCACTAGACCCCAAGGTGAATGGGTCTAGTTCCATTCATGGAATGGGACCCCAAGGTAAATGCCCTGAATGTCATCAACTTTTGGTCAACGTATACATTCTAGCCCTGACTACCTCTGCTCTCTATTAAGGAATGTCTGAGGAATAGGAAGCATACTAATTTCATCTACTTTCCTTTCTGTCTTTCCACAGAAGGCTAGCATCAACCTCTTCCTTTAGACAGACCAAAACAGCAACAAACATCTGCAGGCTTATCAGCCTGTGCCAACAGATGCCCCAGAGTTCAGATTAGCTGGCCCCATGCAGCTACTCTTCACCTAGCTCAGCCCAGAGCCCAGTCACATGTGCACCTGAAGGAATGGAGGACATAATATTGCAAAAACGGTCAGGCAGGGACCTCATATATCAAGCTAAGAAATATAAGCTGTATCCTCTAAGTCAGGGCTTCCCAAGAAGTGTTCCATAGAGTGTATGGAGATACTACCCTGCCCTCTCAGCCCTTGGGACTGCTGGGTGGAACCTGACAGAGGGAGCTCCTAGGCTGGTCACCTCCAGCAGCCAGTGCCCTTGTTTGGTGGAGGAAGGTGTTGCCAAGAAGAGTGGGGCCCAGGCCAGGCGCAGTGGCTCACGCCTGTAATCCCAGCAATTTGGGAGGCTGAGGCGGGCGGATCACGAGGTCAGGAGATCAAGACCACCCTGGCTAACACAGTGAAACTCTGTCTCTACTAAAAATACAAAAAATTAGCCGGGCGTGGTGGTGGGCGCCTGTAGTCCCAGCTACTCGGGAGGCTGAGGCAGGAGAATGGCGTGAACCCGGGAGGCGGAGCTTGCAGTGAGCTGAGAATAGGCCACCGCACTCCAACCTGGGTGACAAAGCGCGACTCCATCTCAAACAAAAAACAAACCAAAAACCAAAAAAAAACAAAATAAAACAAGACTGGGGCCCAATGAAACCATGGTATAAAACAATTGGGAAACAATGGGGAGTCATTGAAGGATTTTTAACAGGAAGTAATCCCATCAGCTTTCCATTTTGGAAGACAATGAAAGCGCAATGCGAAGGCTGGGTTGGAGGAGGTGGGCAATGAACCTGGGACCAGGACCACCAGTCTCACCTAAAATAGCCTAGTGATGAAATGATGAGAGGGCAAGCTAAGGAGTGGGAAGGAGACAGCAGAAAGGATCTGGGAAATAAGAAATCTTATGACGAGAAATCAAGCCCATGATACAAATCAGCGGGCTTGCTGGTTGATTAAATATAGAAGGTGAGGGAAGTATCTAGAATGGCTTCCACCTCCTGATTTGAGAACCTGGATGGGCAGTGGTGTCACCCAACGAGACTAGGAACATGTGGGGAAAAGGTATGGAAGATAATTGACTTGACTTGAAGTATGTATGGAATGTCCAAGGGAAATGGCCAGTAGGCATTTAGACATATGGATCTAAAATTCAAGGCCTAAAGTTCAGAGATCAAGAGACAACATTTGTGTAGACTTTTAGAGTCATCAGCAGGTAAGTAATGATGGAAGCCCGTGTGCAATGATGATGCTGACCAGGGAGAATACTGCAGGAATGAGAGGGTGCCAAAGACAGAAGAAGGGATTGATGTCAGAAGACCAAGAATGAGTTGAGGACTCAGGAGAGACTCAACAGTCAGTCTCTGTCTCTCTCTCTCTCTGTCTTTTCCTTTCACTCTCTCTCTCATCTCTCTCTCTCTATCTCTATCTATCTCTATCTGTATCTCATCTGTGACTTCCTACAGGACTTTTCTGCTAGGCAGAGAGCAAAGTCACTGCTAGCCCCAGATTAGCCACCCCCATAAAAATCCTCTTTTCTCCCACCATCCCTATAACAACTCCTGGAAAGAGTTCTGGTTGACTTTGCTAGAATCACGTGACCCATGCTTAGGCCAAACCTAAGGAGCACTTGGATTGGCCAGACCCATGTCATATGCCCCCGTATGGCTGGAAGGAGGGTACAGCCTCTTTATGAGAAGAACAGGGATGGTAAACCTTTCCGGGCAGATAAAAATAGTTATCATGGCCACCTACATATCAACATTTTAAAAGGTAGGAGGAGAAAGTGGAGCCAGTAAAGGAGACAGAAAGTTGACATGTCAGAATAGATTAACAGCTTTTCAGAGGCCAAGATCTGTGTCTTATTCTTATCTGTGTCCTGCATCCCCCACTATCTAGTACCTAGCCTTGTGCCTATAATCAACAAGTGTGTATGGAATGAATTCATAGACACTACACATGATAAGTAGTGGCGATTTGTAAAAGACATGACAAAGACCAACACCCAGAAATCTAATTTCGACAATACACAAAAGCACATTTTTTAAGTAGCTGGCCACCACTGGCATAGATAATAATAGAGTCTCTAAAAAGAGCCAATCTTTTCCATTATTTGGATAAAGGCACCATATCAGTTAAAACCAAAACAGTCACAGATGAGAATTTGATTTGGGGAGTGTCTTATGGAAATTAGATGGTGTTGTTTTAAAGAGTGTTCATTTTATTTCTCTGTTCTAGGGCTGACTGTAATTTCATGCTGCATTTGCAAGCCTGCAGGCAGACACCTTAATTACTATGGATGCCAGATAGAAAGAGGAGTGCTAATCAAACCTTTATTAATCGGTGACATACTTCCAACTTTCAGGAACAGATGCTAGGGAGGAATGAATGCTTGTAAACCACAGTACCCACCAACTCCCCTCAGGTGTGGATTTTTTTTTTTTTTTCTTAAATCAAGTACCTTTTACATCCACTAGGGGGAATCCTAGCGTGCTTCAAAGTCCCCCTTTTTCTATGCTTAGTAGAATGAAATACCCATGAAAACTTGCTTGTCTATTGATGGGTGTGTCCTCTGCTCTGGAAGGGCTCCGAGATCTGGTATGTTGTCATATTCTTCCAACAGATGAGAAAATGTCATTCAAGATATGTTAAAGCAAATAAATTGCTCAAATTCCCACTGGATTTAGAAGAAATCCATCTTAGAGAACATTTTCCTTTTAAACAAAAGTTTCTACCGGGAAACAGAGGGTATTTGTCAGAATCTTTACTTACTAAAAAATAGAAAACACTAAATCTGTGCCTTTGCAATTTTAAAGAGCTTAATTTTAAATACTTGTTAGGTGCTGGTGCGATCTTTATGCTCAGTGGAGTTCTTAAAGTATTATTGGTGCTCAGTTGATAATTATTATAATTATTATAAGCTTGCCTGACATAATTACAGTATAAGACTCTTCCCTTTTCAATATACAGCCATTTTCAAACAAAGTTTGAAAGGTGCTGTAAATTAACAAATAATTTAAAAGCTATGTTCAGTAGTTTCTCCTCCATGTTCTCAATAATATTTTTTTGTGGCAAGGAGTTGTTTTTCTCCTTTTATATCCTCTGTCTCTGCAGAGATAATCAATTCATGAATTGGTAAATATGCATTGTGCAGATGCCAAGTTATGTCATTGTATGTGGGGCTGCCCCTGCCCCTAAGGAGCATAGAGCCTTTACATTACACTTCAACTGACATTTATTGAATACTGACTCTGCGTAAGGCCCAGTAATCTGCACAAAAATAACACCATAGGTCTTGCTCGTTGCCATAACCCTAGCCCGCAACACATGCCTAGCACATGGTAGGTTCTCAGGAAGTATCTGTTAAAAGATGGAGTGAGTTAATGAACAGAAAGTTTGAAGAATAAAGGGAATATGAAGATAAACTGAATAAGACACCATCTCTGATCTCAAAGAAACGACATTAAGTGAAAGAGCTATACACACAACCAATGCAGAGTGTATGATGTGAATCACCAGATTTTAATGCTATCTACTTACGGATAAAGTGCTCTTCAGGTTCAGAGCAGGGAATTCATAACCAAGGGGAGGAATTGGTCCCGTTAAACAAATTCAACACGTAAGTTTAGTTACACTGCTAGAACAGAGCCTGGCATGAAGGAGACACACTTCACTATTTTGCAATAAATGAATGGGCACTTACTGTATACAGAGCCTAGTTCCTGGGGGCACAAAGATAAGGTAGCACTTAGTTTCTATTTTTATTTATTTTTTAAATGGGAGTTTATAGTTTAGCAGAGGCATTCTAGTACAATTTCAAAGAAGACTCCCAGGAGATAGTGGCTTTTACACTGGATCTTAGTGGATAAGTGAGGGTTCACAAAGCTGAGAAAATGGAAAGGGTGTTTTAGGTGAAATGTACAGCAAATGCAAGAGCACAGGGGCTTGAAAGAGCCTGGCTCATTTAAAGAAGCATGAAAATCCCGCTGCTAACAATAGGAGACAGTACCAAATATATTCGTAGCTCTTAGCATAAGGCCTTACATATGAAAGTCCCCTAATAAATATTTGTTGTTTTTAACAATAATTATGGTAAGAGTCCAAAGATGAGCACAAGTTTTAAGTCCTGGACAAGTATGAAGCTGAAAGAGTTATCTGGGCCAGTAGGATCTGCTCACTGGGGTCAGTTTATGGGCAACATCTTTGGATTTTGTGTGCTGAGGCCATAGAACCCTCCATATAGCAGGAAGGCCCTTTCTCACCAGCCTGTTACCATGGTGTTTTGTTTCACCAACACAGTCTATTTAACAACAAAACCAGAAAAAAGTGCTCACAGTCACTACCTATTTCTTTGAGGCCCCTCTTTATTTATTTATTTTTTTGAGATGGAGTCTCACTCTCTTGCTCCGTCGCCCAGGCTGGAGTGCAGTGGCACAATCTCTGCTCACTACAACCTCCACGTCCTGGGTTCAAGCAATTCTCCTGCCTCAGCCTCCTGAGTAGCTGGGACTACAGATGTGTGCCACCACGCCCAGCTAATTTTTGTATTTTTAGTGTAGATGAGGGTTTCACCATGTAGGCCAGGCTGCTCTTGAACTTCTGATCTCAAGTGATCTGCCTGCCTTGGCCTCCCAAAGTGCTGGAATTATAGGCGTGAGCCACCGTGCCCAGCCAAGGCCCCTCTTTTCATGCCTTCATGCTAACTGCACCCCTTCTACAGGCACTTGAGTGTCACTTCTGTGGGTCTCTCCTAAACTAGGTAAAATTAGGTTCCATCAATCATATTTTGCCTTTTGGGTTTTAGTTCTGTCACTCTCATTCACATACAACCAGCAATGTTTTTTGAATAACCTTTCATTTTGCAATCAAATGATCTCATAATCCTAATATTGTTAACAACACATAGCCCATTCAGAGGCTGAATGTCTAGCTGAAAAGATAAGGCTTGTACCTTAAAATATAAATACTACTACTACCTAAAAAGATAAATAATACTACTGCCATTAGCATTCTTTGCTTTGTACTATATCGATGACCCTTAATCAAATTTCACACACATAGCCACACACATCCTTATAGTTGATGGCATTCATGGGGTACACATTCAATGGGCAGCAAATAGCATTTAGTAATAAAGCTTTGGTAATGCTTGCCTATTCTCAAAGTCTGGCTTTTTCGATGGTAAATTTCTTAAAGCAGTATACCCCAAAATTTAATATTTAATAAAGCTTCTTCCTTTGCTTAAAAGGACTATTCCCAAGCACAGGGGCAGCTTTGCCATCTGCCATCCTGTTTCCTATCTTCTGTTTGCTTGTAATATTTATACCAACTTGTTTTTCTGATCACTTTCTCACCTCTTTGTAAGTACCTGCCCCTGAATCTGCTGCTTTACCTGGCCTTCTTGCATTTCTTGAAAATCCTTCTACTCCCTACTCCTGTTGTTACTTTTCTGACCTATTCCTTATGCCATTTGGAAATCACAGATCTTCTTTTTTTTTAGAGAGAGTCTCACCCTGTCATCCAGGCTGAAGTGCAGTGGTGTGATCTTGGCTCACTGTAACCTCTGCCTCCCAGGTTCAAGCAATTCTCCTGCCTCAGCCTCCTGAGTAGCTGGGATTACAAGCAGTCACCACCACGCCTGACTAATTTTTGTATTTTTAGTAGAGATGGGGTTTCACCATGTTGGCCAGGCTGGTCTCGAACTCCTGACCTCAGGTGATCTGCCC
>NW_012110919.1:5267443-5278397 GCF_000951035.1 Colobus angolensis palliatus
CTCGTGATCCGCCTGTCTCGGCCTCCCAAAGTGCTGGGATTACAGGCTTGAGCCACTGCGCCCGGCCCACATCCACTCTTAACACTAGTGGCATCCCCTCTTAACCTTCATGAAACTCAAGCCAGTAGGACCAAGAGGCAGGTAAATGAATTGTGAACATACGGGGATTGGCAGGATGGTGCAACAGGTGAGAAATGAAGAGGCAGAGACATCTAGTGAGAAGACAGCAATGGGAAGTGAGGAAAACCTTTATGGAGGAAGAGACTACGAGGACAGAGTGTTTGCTCTGCTGTGGCTGGCTGGCCACCAGCAGCTACTGCAACAGAACCACCAGGGAGGGTAACGGATTAAGTGTTATCAGCCAGTAACACCATACGGTGAGAATCCATTCGCAAACCTGATGTAGCAGACATGGATTTGGCCAGAAGAAGGGGTTCATTACCGTACTGTGGGACCTTGGCTTGTCATTAAGCTCTCTGCACTTTAGTTTGCTTATCTGCAAAATGATGTGATAATACTTATAAGGTTATTGGAAAAACGAAATGAAGAAACTGAAGTAAATGGGCTCAGTACTGAGCAGAAACATGTGCCCAAGAAATGCCAATTAAAATGTTTTCTTAAGGATAGGGTTTGGGATGGAGAATAGGTGTGTTACAGGCTGAATTGTCACCATCCCCCCAATTCATACGTTGAAGTTCTATCCCCCAGTAGCTTCAGATGTAACTGTATTTAGAAGTAGGCTCTTTAAAGAAGTGAAATGAAGTTGTTAGAGTGGACACTAATCTAACCTGACTGGTGTCAGTTGTTCTTATAAGAGGAAATTTGGCCACAGATATGTACAGAGGAAGGACCATGTGAAGATACTGAGAGAAGATGACTATCTACAAGCCAAGGAGAGAGGCCTCAGAAGAAACCAACCCTGCCAACACCTTGATCTTGGACGTCCAGCCTCCAGATCTGTGAGGAAATATACTGCCACCCAGTCTGGGATACTTTGTTATGGCAAGTCCTAGCAAACTCATACTAATAATGCTGAGTTAACATAGCATTAGAGTCCTGGTAAAAATAATGGTAATCATCATAATAATATTTTTTATTTATGGAGCTATTTCCTGTGTGCCAGGCATTGTGCTAAATGCTTTACACATATTATCTCATTTAATACATATGAAAATGCCATGTGATGGATGCTATTTTTCCAACCCATACTGAGGATGCTGAGGCTCAGAGAGCCCAAGCCTGCATAGTTACTGAGTGGTAGGACAGGGTTTGGAACCTAGGCCTGACTGGGATCACTGCTGGCCTACAGAGTCTTTGTACAAAGAAAAAGGTGCCACTTCCTTTGGGAACACCCAGCCCCAAGCCAGGGTTCAAGGTTTGGTAAACAGAAGACAGGCTGGGTTTTAATTCTTCTTTCCTCCTTGGCTGGGTGCCCTTGTGCAAACCTCAGCCCCTCAGGGTGGCCCATGCTGAGACCCAAGCTCTTAATCATTACACCGGACTGCCCAGTGGGCCGGGGTGGTACGAGTAACACCATTGCCACCGTCGTGGTAGGATCAGTTGGGCATGTAAGGGACTGTGAGTGCTGGCAAGGCAAACCTCACCTCCCTCACGGCTGGGAATGAATACGTGGGAGCCTAGGTCCATGAGTTCTGGGACCCAGGTGGGCGGGCTTCCAACAATCTTACAGGACGACCACAAGAGCCCCTTGACTTAGGCCAATTCTGCTTATTGATAATTGGCCTCAGAACAGTTCTGTGTCCAGTCCTCAGTCAGCAAGAAATCCAGTTTGCCAGGATTGTGCCCCTAGGATTACACACCTGTCCTTTCGCCATCATCCCATGCCTCCTCCTCCTCCCACCAAATCAAAGAGAATGAGAAATGCATCTTTGACCATTTGGTTATGAATGTAAGTGTGCCTGTCTTCACAATGAAAGCTCCTGAATGTTCCAAATTTGCAGGTTTCATGGTGGGGAAAAAAGGCCTCTGACAGCATAAATATTTAATCAACATTAAGAATGTCCAATAAATGAGGGGAATCAGGTTTCAAATTGACTGGTTCAGATGATTAAAGTACAGAAGTCATAGTGGGGCAAAAATAAAGTATCCTCTAGAAAAGTAGCATCTTGGGGGCAGGGGCAAGACGGAAGATAGCACGTGGGGACCTCTCCAGGCCAGGCCGGGCATGGCACTCAGGGCAAGTGCGGCAACCGCTGTCACTCTCGAAGGCTGCCGCGCCCCCTGGGGCAGTTGAGAGGGGTAATGCCCTCCATGATGGAGAAGCCGAGTGTGAATCCCACAGCCGGGCCAAGACGGTGCCCAATGGCGGATAGCCCCACTCTGAGGATGACAGCAGAGAGGAGGAGCACTCACACGACAGCATGATCCGCATTGGAACCAATTACCAGGCTGTAATTCCAGAGAGCAAGCCTGAGAGCCTCACGTGCTACAGCAACAAGAAGCTGAAGGGGATGCTGGTGTGGTCACCCAACCGCTGTGTGTCGGATGCCAAGCCTGACAAGTACATTGCGATGGCCACGGAGAAGCACAGCTACAACATTGAGCAGGTGCTGGGCATGCTCTTGTGGCATAAGCACCATGTGGAGAAGTCGCTGGCCGACCTGGCCAACTTCACCCCGTTCCCTGACGAGTGGACAGTAGAGGACAAGGTGTTGTTTGAACAGGCCTTTGGCTTCCACGACAAGTGTGGATCCAGCAGATGCTGCCCGACAAGTTGATTTCCAGCCTGGGTGAAATATCACTACTCTTGGAAGAAAACCCACAGCCGAACTGGCATGATGGACAGACAGGCCCGGTGGCTGAGGGGCTGTAAGGACAAAGAAGACAGTGATGAGTTCAAAGAGGGTCGAGGAGGCCTGAGAGAGAGACAGCCCGATGGTGGAGACCTCAAGAGAGAGGTACAGAGCATAAAGCAGAGGAACAGCAGCCTGTGCCAAGCCCTGGAGGGCGGCATTGATCCACTCCGCCCCCTGGAGGCCAACACCAAGTTCAACTTCTGCTGGACCACAGAGGAGCAGCTTTTGGCTGTCCAAGCCATCTGTAGGTATGGCACAGACTTTGGGACTATTGCAGAGGTGACTGGGAACAAGACTCTCACCCAGGTGAAGACCTTCTTTGTGAGCTACCGGCACTGCTTCAATCTGGAGGAGGTGCTGCAGGAATGGGAGGCTGAGCAGGATGGAGCCCGTGGAGCCACAGTCCCCATGGAGGAGGCTAGGAGAGAGGCTCCCTTGCCAGCCCCAGCCCTAGAAGAAGATGATGAGGTCCAGATTACATCGGTCTCCATATCTGTGCTCCGGTCAGTGCCCCCTCCACCACCCCCGCTCCACCTCCCACCTCCGCGCCCTAGCTGCCCCCCGCTGCTGAGGCCACCTTTGCCCATGGCTCCCACTCTGCTCTGACAGCCACCCACAATGCAATAGGGCCGCTTCCTCCAGCCCCGGTTGGCCCCCAGCCAGGCCCCACTGCCTCTCATCCTCCCTGCTCTGGCTGTCTCCTGCCACAGTGCCCGTCCTGGCCCTCAGCCCCCATCCACCCTGAGTGGAGCCCGCAGTACCCTCACTCTGAATCCTGAGGTCCTCCACCAACCACAGGCTCCAGGACCCCTTTGCTGGCCATCCCCAGGCATCTCTGGTGTCACTTAGGACAGAGGGGCTAGGGCTCTTGCCAGGTCTTTCCAAGACCTAGAGCTGCCAACAGCCCAGCCCAGACTTACAGGTTCTGCATGTGTTCCTGGCAGCTGGGCCTGTCTCCTGGGTCCATGGCCTGGGCTCAGGGGCCTTTGAGCTAGACTGAGGCCACTTTTGCTTCGTGGCCAGGACTGGAATGGCTGCCTCCTAGTCTGCTGGGGTTTGGCCTCTGGGCCCTGCCCTTTGTGCGTCGGGGGTAGGGACCTTAGTGTGGGGGTGGGAGAGGACAGTTGGGTATGCTGGCTGTTCTCATTTCTCTTCTTTCTTTTAGCAATAAGTCTTGGGTGAGGTGGGAAGGGAGGCTGCAGGGGGAGGTGGGCAGAGGAGGTTTTACAGCAGCAGAGGCTAGAAGGGAAGTTCTGTCTTCAGGGGCCAGGTGGAAAACGCTAAGGAGCTGAGGGTGCCCACCAGGCCCACCTTCCAGAAGCTTGGAGAAATGGGGGTTGGGAACTTATGCAGACATGGGTTTACTTTTCAACATATTTTAAAAATTGAAAAAGAAAAACCTCCTAAAAAAAAAGTGGCATCTTTAGAGGGTTTCTATCTCTACTACATCGGCTTCCTTGAGTATAAAGGAACCAAAAGCATCCAATTTATCTCTTCATTATTAGTAGGGGGTGGCATAGGGTGAGGTGTGGAGATGAGGAAGTATAGCAATCTCTTAATAATCCTGCTTCGGTAATAATGAATATCAGTGGAATTTCTCAACTTTATTGAAGGGACTGCTGGAGTTCAGACTTAAGGAGAAATGTCTAAAAAGGAAAAAGCGGCATGCTTGGTTTTGTATCTTGTTTGAAAATATATTTCAAACGTTCAGCAGAATTTTAGAGATCATAACCACCCTCTGCCCCCACCACCTTCTGAACCCTTAGTCCCCAGTAGTTCTGATTTACTTTTAAGATTCTTTTAGTTTTATGTTTTAACTGAAAAAAAAAAATCCTACCCAGCCAGGTTTCCATCTGTATCACCGGGTTGAATTTAGTGTAGGAAAGCCTGTGCAAAGAGAATAAAAATGTAGCTTTTTTCCATTGCCGGATTCAGGGGAACCAACCATTTGGAAACAAAGGAGTTCCATTTTGACTAGCAGCCTTTCTGCTTTCCATCAGTGGACAAAATGAATGTACAGGTTTAAACATCATCTGGGGTCACTTCTAGATCCATGTTTGGAGATAGATTGGTTTGTTATGATTCTGGCAGGAAACGGGTGATATCAAACAGGTGATCAAATGTATCAAACAGGTGATACATTAATGGAGGTACCATGGTTGAGCCATGCCAGGATGAAGAGAGACCAGCAGAGGCCAGCCACAGTGACAAGCATGGAATCCCACAGATCTGAGGAGGAGGGTGAGGGAGTGGTTACTGGGCCCACAGAAGGTTGTGGCTACAGTGTAGCTGTGAGAGAGGACTGCCCACAGGAGCTGTGGCCTTGGAGGGGGACACAGCCATGGCCAATGCATAGATCGGCAGGGAGGGAGCTGGGAGAATAAATATTCAAACTTCACCCTACCTGTCCACCCCTAGATCTCCGGCTGGGGCTTCCCATTGGCTGAATCCAACCAGAAGCCAAAAGGCAAGAGTGATGTCCATAAATGTCAAACTTCTGGGTCTCCAGCAAAAGGGGGAGGAGTGGGGAAATGGTCTGCAGGGAGAAGAAAAGACTATTCAGCACAGATGGGGAAGAAGAAATAAATAGGGAGGACTAGGGAAGGGGTGGAAGAGATTGTGGTGATGGTTTCAACGATGTAGACTTATCTCCAAGCACAACATGTTGTATACAATAGGTATGGATTTTTGTATGACAGTCATACTTGAATGAAGGCTTTGTAAAAAAAAAAAAGAAAGAAAAAAAGAAAAGAAAAGAATAGGGGCAGGAGGGTGAGGCAAACGGTCTTCCATGAACTTTGCATTTGGGATTTTGTGCAAGGGGCTGAGTGCCTGAGAGATGCTGTTTGAACTGCCATATTCCCAGGGCTTCCCCAGGATGGGTGATGAGCGGGGCTGCCCCGACCTTGGGGCCATATGCCAAGTTTCCCGACCACAAAAGCCCATGTTTAGAGCTGATACTGGCTGCTTCCTCCCCACCTTGGTAGGGCTATTTTCTAGGGAGTGGCAAGGACATAAGAATGAGAAGGCACACCAGCTTGGTGGAGAGCACCAGCGGGCTCACTGCGAAGTCCAGCAACTTTATTGTCAGCTCAGAGCATCTCCCCACCAGAATCTCAAGGAAGCGGAAGTACAAGTGGCTGTGAAGTTATCTGCGTGTTTATCTTATCTTCTGCTATTCATTTCAAGAGTTGGAGTTATTATTAATATGAAGGCCTGGCTTCTGGCAGCTCTTCTCTTAGAATGGGTTTATGCCAAGCTGCCAGTTATCAGAGGATTCAGAGTCTAGGATTACGCTGACAGCGGGTCTCAGAGCTGTGATGGGAGTGCAAAGACACGGGAAACAACGTTGTATTAAAGAGGAATCAGCATTTTGTGTCTAGTCCTTGATGCCCTTTTGGCTCCTTATTTCTGAAGAACAGCAAGGAAAATACAAGCAGGGACAGACTGGAATCCCATGAATATCAGAGAAAAGCGTGATTTTCAAGAGACTGCTCAAGTTACAGAGATTCCCCAAATCTGAAGAAGTAATTAACTGATGAGTTTGCATACTTCATGCAGGGTGAACTCCAGCCAGTCTAGAAAAACGCTGTGATGGCTGATGATTTACCATACTTTGCTTTCAACCAGTAATTGTCTCAGATTCTTAACCACTGATGGTTTTGGTGAATGTTTTGGAGAAAAGGCTCGAGAGAAACTTCATGACACTAAACATATTCCCTGAGAAGTGAGGTGCTAGAATGCTAAGGTGATGTCCTAGACTCCGCAGTCTCTTAAACACATCTGACATTTTATGTCCTTTTCATAGGCAATAGCTCATCCCTCCCTAAAGCGGAGTGAAGGCTCTTATTTAGCTTAAAGACAGGCATTGGACTTTGAGTAAAGAATCATTTTCTTGTACGTTCCACTACACCCTCCAATGTACATTTGCACTCTGCTGGCGAATGACCATGAGCTATTAAATCATGACATAGAGAAAGATGACAACTGTAACATTGGAAATGACCCCCAAGTCCCACCTACTGAAGGAACACCACAAGTCTTCCTTACTTTAAACCATGGCATGGGGGCACTATCACCAAGCATAAGAATGCCCGCAATTTTCTGGGGCCATGTTAGGTGGGCAGAGAAGATGAGGCACTGAGTTCCTTCAGCCACATCTTAACTGTGCCATGTCAGAGAGACTTTTTATGTTGATTGAACTGTGTCCACCTTGTCTCTCAGCACCAATGCGAACTTATTAAACAGCTCTTCCTCTAATCTTCTTTCAACCATCTACTCATCAGCAGACTAGAAAGGAGACTGGCTCATTTCTTTTTCCTGTCAGCCACCAAAAGGGCCTGGGAGCTTTGATAAGGGCCTCGATGTGCAAGACCACATAGATATCAGCAAAGCTGTGGAGGAAAGAAGAAGTGGTCTGCTTAAAACCTAAGAGGACAATACAGGTGCTATTCCCCAATTCTGCATAGGGGGAATTTCCCAAATTCTGCACAGGGGGTTGTAGCTATGTAGATGAGGCTTAGAGAGAATTCACTGACCACCGGAACAAATATTCTCAGTTGCTTTCAATCTCTGCCAGCCAAGTAATGCTACAGACCACTGTCAGATGGGGGGAAAAAAAAAGAAAATCAGAAAGAAAACTGAAGCACCAATGATAGCCATCTTGTGACTGTGACCAATTGCCTACTGAACAGTTCTTAATGTCCTGGGCCCCAGCAGGAAACCACTGAATCTATAAAGTCCTCTCCACCAGAAATGAGTCTGATTGTGGATGGCCTGGTTAACCCAGATTGCCTTCGGTGCCTGAGGGAGTTGATATTTTCTCATTATGAAGACTTTCCCATCTAGTGAACGCTGCAAATAAAACTGCTCAGAATCGGTCTGAACTGCCTGTTTCCGTGGTAGCAGGCCTCTGTCTGGAGGATAAATCTGCACCATCTTTTTTTTTTTTTTTTTTTTTGGGTTTCAGCCAGTTGTGTTACAAGGAGTTCCGAAATGTGCTATAAGTGACACCCAACGAGATGGGCTCGGCCAGTTGGAGAGGAAAGCTTTGTCACCAAGGGGACGTGCACCCCTGGGCCAGATGGTGGTGTCCAAGAGAAAGTGATCAAAGAGATACAGAACCCGCATGCCTAAATATTTATTTCAGTTGTTCGTATTTCCCACACTTTTCAAATGTGAACTTGTGTCCTGAAGGTGGAGCTTTAGTACACAAGAAAATTGGGAAGGGGCAAACATATTTGTACAAAATGGGGGTAGAATCAGCAAAGAATGCATTTATATGCTTCCTCGTCGCCTACATTTTTATGCCAAAAAGTTAGCACAGATTCTGATTTCTTTCACCGTAGGAGTCTGCATACAATTAAATGGGAGGAAAAAGAAGCCCACTCTTAAGAGTGGGGCTTATGGTCCCAGTAGAATGGCAGGGAACTGTAGCCATCAAAGCCATTTATACTTCTTGTGGGTAGTATTTTTAAGATGTTGTTTCTTTTTCAAAATGAAGCGGCAATGAATTGAGTAGTGATCAAAATGCCGCACCACAGAGGATGTTTAATCCAAATAGCTCCCAAGATGGTCTGCAACTGATTGTACCAACTCTACGGGACTTAGAGAAATGACTTGGTTACCAGTGAAGTAAAACTATCTCTGGAATGGAATTGAACTGTTGCTTCTTAGCACATAACGACACTGCCACCGCTGGTTCACGGAGCCAGTGAAGGTCACTGAGTTCTGCATCAGTCACAGGGAAACCAGCGCATAAATCCCCTACTATGCTGTGGAGGGGGTCTCTGAGCTTCGGATGAGGTTTTTAAAATACTGATCTTCCCACTTCCAGCGGTGCAAAAATTCTGAAAGCATTCCAGGAGGGCAGGGAGTGGGGGAGCAAGGCCAGATATTTTGGAGTAGGTGAAACATCTGACTTGTCTTGCCTGAGATGTCCCGATTAACACCAACCGGGCACTTCAGGCCTTTCTCCTTCTTCCTCCCTTCTCCTCATGGACACTTCAACAGCATCATCACAGCACAAAGGGTAACCTCATATCTCGTGGGAAGACATTTTCGGCCTCCTGCCAGGCAAAGATAATGTTATCCAACTGCAAACGAAAGGCTTACGAATGAAAAGATGACCACTCTGACTTTAGTGTATGAGAGCCACTGCTGAAATGATAGGATCCTTGAACTTCACATCTAGAGCAGAAACTTACACTTCTCTTCTGTCTCTCCCTCCACCTCACCCTCCTCTCCTTAAGCCTTCCAGAACTCCTGCCATATCACTCAGCACTAGGGAGAACTTGAAGCACTGTTGAAGTTTGAAACTTGCAACCTTAAGCAGGACTCAGCACGGGACAAAAGCCACCTCATTCCTTTCCCTTCCCAAAACAGATTGCATCTAGAGCTGGGGAACTCGGAGGGAAGGAAGAAAGGGGATAGCAGCCAATCGCCCTCCCTGGGGCCCCGGGTCTGGAAATAGCCTGGGAAGGAACAGAGATCATTTCCCAACGATCCATAGAGGTCCTCAGCACCCTCCACCCCTATGCACCCGCTGGCTCACCTGCCAGACTGTAAGGGTGCTGATGGGGCCACCAGCTGCCCCAGGAAGCTGGGGCAGGGTGTGGGTTTCTCTGGGAAGAGAATCCTCTGGGAAGCCCCATTCCGAGAAATCATGAACCTATTCCCCAGTAGGCAATGATTCCCGGTGGAATCATTGGTGGAATTCTTGGTGGCTGTGGGGGCAACCCAGCTGTTATTCACCCTCTGGGTGAGACGGTGAGACCTCAGGGGGTCCAAAGGATAAAAGTGGGTAATGATGAGACAGATGGAGAGCCTCGAGGGAAATACGGGTACTTGGGTCTAATAGTAGAAGGCAGGGCGCGGGCTGGTTGGTGCATTTAACTTGAGGAACTTTTCAGTCTCACTACAGAGAATGATCTCTGGAGGAGTATGGTAATGGCCACAGGTGGCACTTAACTAGAGCCAGGTATGTAAGAGGTGCTGGGGCTAGATATGGATTCGAATCTCGGCTCTGATATCTACCAGAAGTAGAATGCCAGCACGTTCTATATCCTTTCCATAATCATTCTCCTGGACTACTAAGTAGGGATGACAATAACAGTCACTAATTAATAGGGCTGTTATGAGAATTATGAGTCTTAACCCATGTGGTGAATTTACAAGCGCACCTGGCACGTAGTAAGTGCTCAGTAAATGTTAGCCCTGCTCATTAGGTTAGATGGTGAGCAGAACTTTCCAAGCGCTAGGCTTAAGAGCCTGGGACTCTGTTGCCAAGGGAGATTAGAGAACCTTTGCAAATATGGGCGCTCCGGCCCTGGGGATTGTCCAAAACGAGAGTGTGGCGCCTGCCTTTCTGCCACCTCACTCATCCGACCCGGGGAAACCCACACCCTGTCACAGGGGCGCCTTGGTCCCCGGAGTCTCCGGCTCGGCCACGTCTCCCGCGTGCCTCCCCAGGGCCTCCCTCTCGCCTCTCCACACCTGTCAGCCGCCCTCGCGGCAGCCCTGTGGCCCGAGCCCGGGGCCTCCGCTGCAACCCTTTCGCACCCTGGATCCTCGCTCCGCGCGCCTGGCGTATCCCTGACCCGGCTGCTGTCGTAAACAAAACCGGGCGTTGGAGCAGCCCCGCGGGCGGACGGGCGCGGGAGCCCGCTCCGTGCGCCGTTAGCGCGCCCCAGGAGCCCCAGGCGAGCCAAGGGGGCGATGGTGGCGGCCGCGGCGGCCGTGGCGGGCGGCTGAGCTTTGTTATGAATAGATGAAAGAGGCCACCTACACAGTAACCCAAATTACGAGACCTCCCTCCTCCCTATCTCACCGAATCAAGAGGGGAGGGGAGATGGGCGTGGAGGGAGGGCGGGCGGGCAGGAGGCGGAGGGCGGAGGAGGAAGAGGATGAGGAAGGGGGCCAGTTGCATCCCACTTTCACAATGGGAAAGTGAAACGCACAAGCGCACCCAACCTCTCCAGCCCTCCCCGCCCGCCTCGCTCCTCTCCGCCCGTCCCCTCCCTTCCCCTCCGCGCCTCCCCGCGAGCGCCAGCGCTGCACACAGGAACTCTCCGGCGAAGGAGGGCGAGGAGGAAACGGTGCCGGAGCGCGCAGGGCTTGCTGCCGCCGCCGCCGCTGCC
>NW_012110919.1:5279027-5310051 GCF_000951035.1 Colobus angolensis palliatus
CCCCTGGGCAACCTGAGCCGCAGCTCCCTGCGCAACGGCACCGAGGTGGTGTCGTGCCACCCGCAGGGCTCGACGGCCGGCGTGGTGTACCGCGCGGGCCAGAACAACCGCTGGTACCTGGCGGTGGCCGCCACCTACGTGCTGCCTGAGCCGGAGACGGCGAGCCGCTGCAACCCCGCGGCATCCGATCACGACACTGCCATCGCGCTCAAGGACACGGAGGGGCGCAGCCTGGCCACGCAGGAGCTGGGCCGCCTCAAGCTGTGCGAGGGCGCGGGCAGCCTGCACTTCGTAGACGCCTTTCTCTGGAACGGCAGCATCTACTTCCCCTACTATCCCTACAACTACACGAGCGGCGCTGCCACCGGCTGGCCCAGCATGGCGCGCATCGCGCAGAGCACCGAGGTACTGTTTCAGGGCCAGGCGTCCCTCGACTGCGGCCACGGCCACCCCGACGGCCGCCGCCTGCTCCTCTCCTCCAGCCTAGTGGAGGCCCTGGACGTCTGGGCGGGAGTGTTCAGCGCGGCCGCGGGAGAGGGCCAGGAGCGGCGCTCCCCCACCACTACGGCGCTCTGCCTCTTCAGGATGAGTGAGATCCAGGCGCGCGCCAAGAGGGTCAGCTGGGACTTCAAGACGGCCGAGAGCCACTGCGTAAGTCCTGCCCCCGGGGCGCCTCGGGGAGCGCTGCTGCCGGGGAGCCGCCGCCGCCGCCGAGGCAGAACGAGCTGGGGGCGAGCGGCGGGGCGGGGGTAGATCCGGTTGATATTTACCAGGTCTCAGGTTCACACCGCGGGCGGCCGTCCGAAGGCTCCTCTCGGACGGTCCCCGAGACCTGGAGCACGGCCTGAGGTCCCCAAAGGGAGAGCGTAAAAAGGGGGGCGGGGAGGGTTGGAGTTAGACTCAAAACTCTAGTGGCTGCATCCCAGTGCCATCCTTCCCTATCCAAACGGGGACGCTTGTTTGGGGCTGAGTCTTCTCGCGCAGCCCCTCTTTCCCATTCGCTTCTCCAGACTTCCCTGTGCCCCTTCTGTGTAGTCCCAGCGGGCGTGTGGGTCCGACCCTCTTGGTCAACAGTTAGCAAACACAGTGCCCTCGGCAGAGAAGCCATTGAACCTAAAGGGCTCCCTGCCACACCCCAGCCTTTGTGGCCCCCTGTCTCCGCCCCCCACCGGCAACGCAAGTGCTGTGGTCTGAAGAGTTGCTAGCCCGCTCAGCGTGGAGAAATGCCAGCCTGCAAAAGAGGCTCGCGCTGGAACCGAACCCCCGGCATGACCCGGTGCGAGGGGGCGGGGCCGTGGCTCTGCTCAGGGTGCGCTGTGGTCGCCAGCCGCTGGGAGAGGCTGGGCGGGAGATGGCCTTGTGGTAAAAGCCTCATCCTACAGGGGAGCGCAAGGGAGAGTGTTGGGGGTACTACAGACAGCTTCTGGGCTCCAGATTGCGAGACTAGATGGCGGAACTCAGAGTCACCACCCTTGGGCTGAACCAGGCAAGCGACACAGGTTTCCTTTGGGCTCCCAGGGCAGCTACAGCTTTCATCTTGAGATTGGCATTTCTTTGACTGGAAAATAAAGAGGCAGTTCAAGAGGGTCCAGTTGATGGGGATTATGGGGCCATTGTGCACTTCTCCGGAGGCCGTTTCCCTTCCAAGGCGGCTGGCACATCAACTCCACATATGGCTCCTGAGAGGGGAGCCTGCTGGGAGCCTCCTTTATAACTGGACAAAAAATCAAAGCGCAGAAATTAACGGCTACAGGTGTTGCCATTGTTTTGGTACAAAATGAGTCAGAGAGGAAGGGGAGAAGTCACCACTTGGAAAATGTGTTGGTACAGGGGCACGTTGGCTCCCAGCTATATTAATATGTGTATAGAAGGACAGCTTCCCCCACCCCCTTCTTTCTCTGCAAAGCACATCTTACCAAATATTAGCCCTATGAGCCAGGGAGAAAAAAAACAGGGGGTCTTTTGCGAGGCTTCTTAGGACGGTCACTTGCTGCTTCTTCTTTTCCTGTCAAGCTGTGTGCTGGGACACACACATAATGCCTTTATTTTGTTACTGGTATAATTTTTAAAAATATGTAAAAACAGATATTTGCCTCCTAAATGACTTACTGTTGCCGTACACATATAATTTAATATTTGATTCCTGTCTTTATTAGATCTTTATAATCTAATGGTTTAGGTTTTGTAAAATCATCTTTTCCTACTTCTCTGTTGAAAGACTTGAAAGTACCCCCGAAATATTACTTTGTGTCCAGCTTTAGACACACTTGGTCTCTGGGGTTAATGACAAGCCAGCTCAGAGGCCCACAGCAGGTAATAAGGGTGGAAGTCCAAGCTTGCCATCTGACAGCTGTGTCGATGTGTGGAGCCAAAACATTTCTCTTGACTGCGTCTCTCTACCTATTGGGTCCTGGAAGACTCAGTTCCCTTCCAAACCCAGCCAGCATCTTGAATGCACTCAAAATCCACATTTTGGCTCAATCAGGTGTTCCTGCTTGTGCTGGGATGGGGAGGGCAGTGGCAGAGGAAGTCGTGGAGCTGTTTATCCATCTTTACAGGAGCTTCTGCGAGAGAGCTGCCCCTTGGAAATCAAGCAAGGGATAAACACATGCTGCCAAAAATCTGGAACTGGAAAAATAAATAATTAAAATGAGTCCCTCCACAGCATTTCTTGCTGCTGCTATTTATCAAGAACTCCCAGTGTGCTCAGAGTTGTGTGTTCTGAAAGACAGGGTCTCTACCCCCTGAGCTTGTCAGCCAAGTTAAATAATATACTCTGGTTCAAACAATAGCATGTCATGGCTGCACAGGTGGGAGTTTGGAGTTTTGCAAATTTTTTTTTCATTTAAGTAAATTCCTTGCTGCTAGTATGCATTGAAAAGCCTTAATGGAATTGAATTTCAAGAGGAGTTTGAATGAAAAAGGGTGGTAGTTCTGATGAAAAAGCTGACAATTTTCTAACCTATTAAGTAGGTAGAGAAGATACTCAATTCAACAAATATTTGTTTGATGCCTGCTAGTGTAAGCAATGCTCTGTGCTGGGTGCCACTGATTTTGCCACTGAAAGGACAATAGCAGGTTGTAACCTTGTGTAACGGGGTCATGGGATCGGTGTGCCCCTGGCTGTCACTCAGAAGAATGATGTCATTTGATTGCATTTGTTCTGCATTTTATTTTCAGGTCTCGAATGTGATTTTGAAAAGGCATGCTGAATTATAGGTGCCTAAAACAGGAGCAGGACTTGACACACTCTAGAGGGAACCTCAATAGATTCCAACAGCGATTCCTTTAGAGCAGACACAGTAATTTTAACAGTAATCCACAGGCTGCAAGGCACAAGCGGCTGGATTCGCTTGCCTTCTTTCTCCCTCTCCTCCTAGCTGCCTCTTATTTTCCATCTTCAATCAACCATAGGTAGAAAAGTGATGGGATTGACTGGGTTGTATTTTCCCGCTTCCTGGTTCTCTTACCTCTTATCACTGATCCTCCTCCCCTTCAGCTTCTGCTAAGGAGTAATTTACGAGATGCTTGTGCAGTGAGTGTGTACTCAGCTGTTTACACACTGGACCGTTACTTTTTCTGCCTTGCCACCAACTTTGAATCCACTTTCACAATTATAGCAGGTTAACTGCAGCTCTCAAATGTGCTAAGGCAACCGATTTCTGTAGACCCTCTCTCTAATAATCTTCTGTGATATTTTTACAGCACTTCCACATGTATTATTTCTTTTGAGCCCAGCATCAAGTCTAAGGTTGATTCTATGAGGATCATCTCATTTTCCAGATGAGGAGGCTAAAGATCCGTTAAGCAACTTGCTCAAGATAGTGAGATAAGTGCCAGAGCCCTCCACCTTTAACCCAGGTCTTCCAATGTCTACATCTCTACTCTTCCCACCACTCCAGGACTTCTCGAACTTTCCCATGAAGGTCCCCTATTTAAATCGGCAGCAAACAACCTCCCCTAGGATGTGGGGTTGAGGCTAGAGGGTAACCTCAGAAGGCAGTACATGCCTCTAATCTTGGGTTGTGTTTTAGAACTTCATGTGGTCTTTTTCCTTTTTTTCATTCTTTTCTATAACATACCTGTGCTTGGATTAGTATAAAAATGAATGTTTTTGGCTGGGCGCGGTGGCTCAAGCCTGTAATCCCAGCACTTCGGGAGGCCGAGACGGGCGGATCACGAGGTCAAGAAATCGAGACCATCCTGGCTAACACGGTGAAACCCCGTCTCTACTAAAAATAGAAAAACTAGCCGGGCGAGGTGGCGGGCGCCTGTAGTCCCAGCTACTCGGGAGGCTGAGGCAGGAGAATGGTGTAAACCCGGGAGGCGGAGCTTGCAGTGAGCTGAGATCCGGCCACTGCACTCCAGTCCGGGCGACAGAGCAAGACTCCGCCTCAAAAAAAAAAGAATGTTTTTAATTATGCACAAGTTAATTAATTTGACTTCCTCCCTTTCTGAACTCTCACTACACCAATGTGATCCATAGAAAGTGTTTGTGTTCGAATTTGTGGAGTCTGATTGTTCCAGACTTGTTTGGCCACTATTGTTGGGTTCTGGGGTCACTCGTGGTTTAAACATGGCAGCCACCCCTCTGTAGACACTGAAGGTAGTATGTTTTCCTATAGTGTTGGTCCACAGGACTCTAGGTCATTCTAGTTTGTTCTCTAGTTCATTCTACCCTTTTGTAGGGAGACATACCCCCTTCTTCCACACTTACATAATTCTAAAGCCTGACATAATTTAACTGTCATGCAGACAACCACAGAATGCTCACATGCTGTCCAACAGACAGCAACCCAAGGAACATGTATGGAGAAGTGACATCCCAGTTCCACTTGGTGATGCAGCCTATTGACCTCAAAATCCGCAGTCTTCCTGTGATGTTTATTTCTCTTCCAGTTTCTGTTATGATTTTGTCAAGCCATTTTGCAGTCTATAGACTAGATGGTGATTTTACCCTCATATATACATATGATATGCAAAAATGGATTCAAAAAGGACAATTGCAGTGACAACACCCACTTAGAAAGAGGGGGAAAGCAATCATAGCTACTATCTACTGAATAGTTATTATGGCCAGGTTTTGTGTGAAGCAATTTACATGCCTTATTTTCTGTTGATTCTCATTCACCATATGGGGCAAGGACTGTAGGTATCATGATGATTAGAGATGAGAAAAAGTAAGGCCCAGAGAGCTTCTGTTAGGTTCCATAGCTGGAAAATAGCAGAGGATTTAGAACCCGGGTGGTCCAACTCTAGGACCTGAACTTTTAACCACCTTATAAGTCTACATTAAGGAGCCCTATCCTATTACTATTAGTAATCATGATGGTGATGATAGAAAAGACATCCAAAGCACATGGCATTTTCTGTGGGTCAAGTAGTGTTTATTCTATACACATTAACTCATGAATCCAGAGAATATTGCTATCAAGGAAATGGGATTCCCCATTTATAAATAAAGAAACCAAGGCACGAAGAGTTACATAATTATTACATGCAATAATGTGTACATGTCCACTGCCATGGACAGTCTGTCACCATGGACATTAGGTCCTGGTGTCAACCCTATCCTGTATGGAGCAAGCTAGGCCCTTAAAACTGCTATGCTAAGACCAGCTTTTTGTGGACACAGGCATAGGATACAGCAGAGAATCCTTAGTTGTGAGCTGAGTTTCTAGGTTTGCATTGGTGACCACCTGAAGTTCTGACTCTGGCAGGATTGTAGTTTCTTAACGGTGACCTTCTAGACAGTGTTGGTGTTCTGAGCATGCAGTCCTATACATGATCTCAAAGAGTGTTCTCTGTTGAACCCCCCCATACCTAGCATAGTACCCAGTATGTAGTTGGGACTTCAGAAATATTTGTTGAATGAATAAATGAAGGATCGTAGAGAATCGTGTTGGAAATGTTTTCAATACTCAGCAGCAACACTTTCTGGGAGTCTGGTCACCTCACACTCCCTTAACCATTGTCTTTTTCTTTTCCTTTTCTTTTTCTTTTTTTTTTTTTTTTGAGACACAGTCTCGCTCTGTCGCCCAGGCTGGAGTGCAGTGGCCAGATCTCAGCTCACTGCAAGCTCCGCCTCCTCCTGCCTCAGCCTCCCGAGTAGCTGGGACTACAGGCGCCCGCCACCTCGCCTGGCTAGTTTTTTTTATTTTTAGTAGAGACGGGGTTTCACGGTGTTAGCCAGGATGGTCTCCATCTCCTGACCTCGTGATCCGCCCGTCTGTTAGCCAGGATGGTCTCCATCTCCTGACCTCGTGATCCGCCCGTCTCGGCCTCCCAAAGTGCTGGGATTACAGGCTTGAGCCACCTCACCCGGCAACCATTGTCTTTTTCTTAATGCCTGATGTGTCAGGGCCCCTTCCTTCCTTAGTTTTAGGTTACATGCTAGGATTATAGGCATGGTGTCCTTCACTCCTTCAGCTCTTCCCAGGTACTTCCATTCATTGGAATACCAGGCTTCTGGTGTTGCCGATCAGTTACTTTTGACCATTGAAACCTAACATGGATGGAACTTCTATGGTGTAATTTTTGATTGCCTTTCAACTATGAGAGGAAAGGGCTTTATGCTGTAGGCAGTGGTCCTTAAAGTGTGGACTCTGGCCTAGCAGCGTGCACATCACTTGGGAACTTGCTAGACATGCACACTCTTGGACCCTACACCAGACTTACTAAATCAGAAGCTCTGGAGGTTGAGGTAGGACTGCCAATCTGTGTTTTAGAAAGCCCTCAAAGTGATTTGAAGTCATGCTTAAGTTTAAGAACCACTGTTATAAGGTAAAACAATTTTCCTTGTATTCCAGCTGAGGCACCTGGGATAGGAACTTGTCGCATTTTTTTTCCTTGCGTTTTACTTAGGGCTGTAAAAAGTAACCAACACATTTTACCACTCTGATATTCCTTATTCCCTCCTCACTGATCAAAGGCAATACCTAGAAAGCCCTTTAAAGGGTTGCCATTTTTGGGCTTAGAGTCTGAGTCTCAAAAACCTGTAAGCCATAGTTTAATTAGCTCCTTCACTCTTGCATGTAACAGTTTATTTGTATTTCACTCCCAGATATGGGGGGATGTCTAGAGTCTTCTGTTGTGCTGTACGCCAGAACCAATTGCACACACCAGACATTCTCTCCAAGGGTCCATTCTTTACAGCATCAATCCTGATACCAGTTTCTATCCTAGTCATGTACAATTGGTTGCATGGAATAAAGATCTACTTGAGTAAGCTCAGATAAAGGGATGAGGGATACTGTGGACAGAAACACATGGAATTCCATGGTAATCTAGGAATAAAAGCAATAGCGTGTAATGGTTGTATGCACAGTCACTGGAACCAGGGCAATTGGGACCAAAGCTACCAGTTACCAGTTGTGGGACTGTAGACAAATTATTCAACCTTTCTATGCCTCAGTCTCTTCATCTAGTAGAGATCCTCTTGGTTTCATAGGCTTATTGTCTGGATTCATGAGTTAATAAGTATAGAATGAATATTACTTGACTCATAGTAAATGTTGTGTCTGTGTTTACTATCATCACCATCCTTACTACTAATAGTGTTATGACGGGCTCCTTGATATGCAGTTGGAAGGTGGTTCCATATTCAAGGCAGCTTAAAGGAGCTCAGTCAGCATCAGCGAATGATGGATGCTCCTTCGTTAGTCTCCCTGTTAACATGACTTAGCCTGGCTGCTTTGCACCATCCTCCTACCAAATGACCTCCCCTGCTTCCTCAAATATCTACTTCCTCCCACCTGAGTATGCCTCGGGCCTGCCTTGATCCCCACTGTCTATCTTTTTTTTTTTTTTGGAAACACGGTCTCACTCTGTTGCCCAGGCTACAGTGCAGTGGCACAATCTCGGCTCACTGCAACTACCGCCTCCTGGATTCAAGCGATTCTCCTACCTCAGCCTCCTGAGTAGCTGGTAGCTCAGGCGAGTGCTATCACACCCAGCTAATTGGAGTAAAATCGTTTCTTAAACAATATGGTTCCTAGAGGAGAGACACTAGAATTTTTTTTTTTTTTTTTTTTTTAGACAGTCTCACCCTGTCACCTAGGCTGGAGTACAGTGGCATGATCATAGCTTATTGCAGCCTCAAACTCTTGGGTTCAAGCGATCCTCGCACCTCAGCTTCCCAAGTAACTGGGACTGCAGGCACACACCACCATGCCAGGCTGATTTTTTTTATTTTTGGTAAAGATGAGGTCTTGCTGCGTTGCCCATGCTGGTCTCAATCTCCTGAGCTAAAGTAGTCCTTCCGAAGTGCTAGGATTATAGGCATAAGCCAGCACACTTGCCTCCCACTGTACATCTTAACAGCCTGTCACCTTCTGCTTTGGCTACTAACTGGCAATGACTTTCTGTATTATGTAGTCCAAGTTGCCAGGAGAGAGATAGAGTTGAGTCCACTTCATCTTTCACACCAGCTAATGAGCCCGAGGTCAGTGTAGGGATTTGTCACCCTTGGGGCAGGTGCTGGCCCCTGGTCCAATTAGAAAAGGATCAAACATGCAGTTGTCCCTGGCAGGCGCTGCAGGTGGATTCCCTTAGAACAGGATGGCAGAAGAGCCACACCAAGACCAACACCTTGACTACAGTAGCATATGATAGTGTCAAATCTGTCTCCCTTAAAGTTTTTGGATGACCACTCCCTTCCCCAAACATGCGTTGGCAGACAGATGATGAAGACCAGGAAACCCCAAAGTTGACCTGGGAACAGTGTGTGGCCAGCATGGGTCTAACCTGTTTATCAAAGTGGCCCCATGGCAGTGGTTTCTTATTATGTTTTTTATGAAATGTGCTTATCATTTTTCTTAGTTTTAATTTTCTGTCTTGATGAAATGCTAATTTTTTATGTGATCACAAAAACAAATAGAACTGTGACATTCATTTTTCAGTTTCAGTGGTTGCTTTTCATGTTGGTTGAATTGTCTGTTCAATAGCTACACATAGCGCTTTCCTTAGAGAAGTTACTAGGGGGATTTGGCGGCATTTCCATCCCACCACCCTGGTCAATGCTGTTATGCAGGGGTCAGCTAACTCTGTAAAGGGCCCGATCATGAATATTTTCGGCTTTGCAGGCTACGTACAGTCTCCATCACAACTGCTCAATTCCGCTGCTGTAGTGTGAACACAGCCATGAACAATACGTAAATGAGCAGGCAGGGCTGTGTTCCATTAAAACGTTATGGACACCGAAATGTGAATTCCCTGTAATTTTCACTTGTCATGAATTATTCTTTTTTTGATTCTTTTCAACCATTTTAAAATGCAAAAGCTGTTCTTAGCTCATGGGCCATTTGAAAAACAGGCAGTAAGCCAGATTTGGCCCACAGGTGGTGGTTTGTTGACTCCTGCTATTATAGAAAGAGTGAGAGTAAAACAAACCTTTCCCATACAGTCCAATACTCATGGCAAGAGAGATGTGACCAAGAGCTGCAGTGGAAGTCCCAAAAAGTGGCATTACACTCAGCCTGGGAGGATCCGGGAGGCTTTAGAGAGGTAATGCTTGGGCTATGTCTTGAAGCTGAGTGGAGAAGGTAGAGAAGGGAGTTCTAGAGGGAAGGTACAGCTTGTGCACAAGCAGGAAGTTGAGTAAGGCTGGGAACCAAAAGCAGCTTACCCTGGCAGTGGAATGTCCAGAAACAAGTGTGCAGTTCCAGATGGTGAAGGGCTTAATGAGATGGGCAAAGGTGGTTGGATTTTATCCTGATGGTTAGTCCTCTAGACTTTCCAAACCTTCCCTTTGGAGTAAATTATCAATCGGAAGCTCCATATGAGAAAAAGATTAGAAAATTATCATTAGGCAGGGAACAGTTGGCACATGCCTGTAATCCCAGCAACTTGGGTGGCCAAGGCAGGTGGATCACTTGAGCCCAGGAGTTTTGAGACTAACCTGGGCAATGTAGCAAGACCCCATCTCTACAAAAATAAAAATAAAAATCTTAGCCAGGTGTAGAGGCACATATTTGTAGTCCAGCTACTTGGGAGGCTGAGACAGGAAGATCACTTGAGCCCAGGAGTTCAAATCCAGCCTGAACAACATAGCACGACCCTGTCTCTTGAGAAAAATTATCATTGACTTGGTTCTCTGTAAGACCAATTACCAAGTGCTGGGAACATGGTGGCGAGGGAGGGCGGCAGTGGGGAAGCAGGGGTTGGAAGTTTCCGGAGCTCTACAACTTGCCCCACCCCATCCAGGCCTGTCCCTGAGGCATCTCCAAGGAATTTCTAGAACTCTGCTGAGCAGAGTATGAAAACCGTGGCTAAGCCTGATGGAGTATAACAGCGGGATTATAAACGACACAATCTAAATGTGTTCTGGAAAGATTACTCAGAAGATAAAGTGGCTGCCGTAAGGTTGGAGGCAAAGCACCTCATTAGAAAGACTATCATTTGTTCAAATACTTTCTTGAGCTCCTATTATGTGCCAAGCAGTGTGTGGAGATATTCATATCAGTGGTAAATAGGGCAAATGATAAACATTTAGCAAATTAATAGTTACTTTTACATTAAGATGATAGGTAAAATTTACAGCGCACCTACTGTACGTCATTATTCTAAGCACTTTACCAATATTAACTCATTTGATCCTCACTGTAACTTTACAAAATGGGCTGTATTATTACTTCCATTTTAAAGATGAAGAAACGGAGGCACTTCACTAAGCAGGTGATGTAGCAGAGGCATTTGGAGTTGCGGGTGTTGGGGTAAGTTCTCTTTAAGGAGGCCGAATTGACACCAGGAAGATAATAAAGGCCAGTTACAGGTTTCCCATGCAGAACTGGGAGGAGCACTGCTGGCAGACTGGAGGGCACGTGCAAGGACTCAAAGATGGAACAACCTGGTCTTGGTGGTTGTGGAGAGCAAAATGCTAGTGTGGTTGAGGCTAGGGAGGTAGAGGGGAGAGTACGAGGGGAGGAGGCTGGAGAAGGAAGCAGCAGGCCTAGCCTACAGGCCTCCTTGGCAATGGGAAGGAGATTAGATTTTCTTCTCCGAGCACAGGAGAGCCTTTGAAGGGAAGTGAAATGATTGGATTTGAATTCCTAAATAACAGCTGCCCTGTGGGGAATGGATGAGAGATTGGCCACAGTAGAAGAAGGAAAACCTGCAGGAGGCTCTTGCAGTAGTCCAGGCAAGAAATAATGTCACCTTGGCCATGAGCAGTGGTGACAAATATGGAGAGAAACAGATGGATTTTGTTTATTGCAATCATTCAACTGAGGAACATTGAAGAGCTGAACTGAGGTTGGAGCAGTGAGGATGGAGAGAAGGGATGAAGTGAAATAGGTTTTTAAGACGTGAAGGACCAATTAGAGGATGAGTGTAATTTTTGTTGGTTTTTAGATGTCTTGGGACATCCAGGAAGAGTTTCTAAGTAGCGAGTTGGCAATGAAGTTAGGAGTCAGGGATCCGCTCCATAAACCTTACAGCGTGCCAGGCCCTGTGTCGGGCCCCACACATCCCTGTTTGGGCTATACATGCACTGAGGGGAGTGGCCAGGTCTGGTTCATCTTTCTTTCCTAGGCATCTATCGGGCTGGCTAACACATGGTGAGTGAGCCCTCAGTAAGTGTTTCTGGAACAGGAAAGAAGGTACTCTTCATTTGGTGAAGAAGATAGTGATTATAGCATGGTGAGATGAGTGTGTCCAAGAGGAGTTGACACTGGGGCTCTGTTCTGAGGAAGAGTAAAAGCTGGGCAGCGACAGTGAAGGGTATTTCCTTTTGACTCCCTTCCCAATGAGCCAGGATTCCTCGTCATCCCCTATCTCTCCGCAACCTGATTGAGGGAGCGTGTTACCTAACACACCAGCTGTTCCTGATAATCACCTCTTGGTCTTCTCCTGAGGCTCCTTTCTCCATCACTGACCCCTTTTAAAAATTGGATTCCAAGCGCAAGGCCTTGCTTCTCTGAGGCAATAGAGGAGGAAATAGCCTAGAGCAGCTGGGGGCTGTAGGTGTCACCTAGTGTCAGCCCCCGCACTTAGCAATATCTTTTTTCCTAACGCTGCAGAGCTCTTGTGTTGTAGACCTCTAATGCAGCCTGTAGACCCCTTGACAGAATAATGTTTTTTAATGCATAAAATAAAAACATTGGATTGCAAAATAGACACTATATATTAATAAAAACATTGGATTGCAAAATAGATGCAATATATTAATATATCGATCTATCAAAATGTTTCTTCAATTTCAGGTGTAGTAATATATCTTAACACATTCGATAGCAAGATCTAGAGGCAGTAACTACCATAATTTCAAAGGAGAGATGAGCATAAATGATACTTTGAGATATCTGCAACAACTATCAAATAATATGAAAATAGCTGATTTATTTTGGTGACAAAGTCACAGGTTCAGTAAATACTGCTGTGGCCTGAATCCGTGATTAAAGGAAATGCTAAGTTCCAGTTAGAGCTCCCTAGAATAAAGATGTTTTTTTTCATGCAGTTTCATGGATTCCCTGAATTCTGTTCATGAACTGTGGATATCAGTGGAGCCCCACTCTAACCATTCATTTCGGTTACCAAGTGTTTCAGAAACCAGTGACATGAAATGCAAAGTGTTGCATTTTATTTCAAAACTCATTTGATTGGTTTATTTTGACAATAGAGAGTTTGTTCCCATGTGTATTTTACAGATCAAGTACTTGGTCAACAGCAAGTGCTCCATAAATAATAGGTGGATGAGTGGATGGGTGGGCGGATGAGTGGCTGGGTGGGTAGAGAAAACTCAGAAAGGATAAATGACTGTCTAAACACTTACAGCTCATAAGTAATAGAGCTTGAACTTGAAACCACATATTTTTTACTCTAAATCACTTGTTCTTTCTACTCTTCCATGCTACCATCAGCTACTTTTATTTGAAAGAACACAATGATAGGGCGTGTTCTTCAAAATATGCTGTTTGAATCATGGGAAAGGACAATCCTATTATTTGCTTTGGTCAGAGCACACCTAAAGTACTCTGTTTACTTCTTAGAGGCACATTTTAAGTACACTGAATCTGTTGACTCTTCATGTACTGAGATGGCGAGAGACCCAGAAACTGTCTCTTACCAGCTGTCAATGAGCTATGGATGTGAAATTCAGAGAAGGCCAATTTACATGGTAATAGGAGGTCTGGGGTGGTTTTCTATTGCTCCCCAAGGCAGAACGAAGGCCCAGTATTTACAAGGGACAAGTTTTGGCTCAATTAAAGAACTCAGTAATGATTAGGCCTACTTATTAATGTATCATAGTGGCCTGATGAGATATTGACTGAAAGTATTCAAACATTGACCCTGTTTTTATTTATCCCTTCGATAAGCATTTATTGGCAGCCTACTCCATGTCAGATGCTGAGGTGGATGCTGCATTCAAAGTGTTGAATACAATACTATTGGAGATAGTCAATCTTATAAAGATGGAGTCTACTGGGAGACAGTGAGTAAGTTTTTAAAAACAAGAGTTATTAATAAGTATTTTGAAGGAAATAAATGGAGTGCTATGATTCAGAAGAAAAACTGAGGTAGGAACGGGAAGAGCTATGGTCATGTGTCCATGAGTAGGTGACATTCAACTTGAAACCTGACAGACTGAAAAGAGCCAGCCTACAAGGGAGTGAAGGGGGGTGGGGCTAGAAGAAGTAGCAAGTGCAAAGGCCCCGAGGCAGACTCTTGTGTCCAAGAGTCTGAAAGAAATCAACTGGACTTGGGGAGCAGAAGCAGAGTGCAGGAGAATAATGGCAAGGAATGGGTGTGAAGACATCATCAGGAACCAGCCCAGGGAGAGCCTGGGGAGGCATATGGATTCAGTTCTCAGCATCATGATGGGAAGCCATTGGAGAATTTTAGTCCAGGGAGTAACAGGACCTGTTTCATATTTTGAAAGATCACTTTGGCTACTGGACAGAGAATAGATTGAAAGTTAAAAGGAAGACACCAAGATACTCTTGCACTAGATCGGGAGGGGAATGAATGGATGCTTGGGCCGAATACAGCCTGTAGAGATACAGAAGGTGAATTTGAGATTATTGGGAAATTCAACTGAGATTTTTAATGTATTGGATGTGGGGAGTGACAGAAAGAGAAGAGTCGAGGGTGATTAGTGGTGTGGTTGACCATGATGGGGAGCAGGGCCAGAGGGAAGTCTACATAACCATTTGTCAGCAACTCTGAAACCATGTCACAGATTTCAGTGGTTCTTAACAGGGGATGATGACATTTATTTAGGGGATGTTCAGAAATATTGGAGAGGGGACTTTCACAGTAGTCAACATAATGGAGGGCACTACTTTGTGGACAGGAGTCAGGAATGCTAAAAGTCCCACATCACACAGGACAGCTCTCATAATGAGGAGCCATCCCATGTAGAATGCCAGTCATTTCCTCCTGGAAAAGCATTGGTGGACTGAGTCTCTTTCAATTCTAAGAAACTAGGGCCGGGCACGGTAGCTCACGCCTGTAATGCTCATACTTTAGGAAGCCAAGGTGGGCGGATCATGAGGTCAGGAGTTCAAGACCAGTGTGGCCAACATAGTGAAACCCTGTCTCTACTAAAAATACAAAAATTAGCCAGGTGTGGTGGCGCCTGACTGTAGCTACTTGGGAGGCTGAGACAGGAGAATTGCTTGAACCTGGGAGTCGGAGGTTGCAGTGAGCCGAGATCGTGCCACTGCACTCCAGACTGGGCGACACAGTGAGACTCTGTCTTTAAAAAAAAAAAAAAAGAATCTAGGAAAATGCAGTTTTCACACTCTCTGCCATTCATATCTTTTTTGTGAATTATTTGAGTCAGGTCATCATTTTATAAGTAATTAACTGAAATTAGCCATAGGGAGGAGAAGGAGGTTTGGTGGGGGTGGGGAAGGGACATAAAGCAGGAAGAAGGAAGGATGAATCTTGGAGAGTGGGACTTTGGTGGTGGGTCAGCTTGGGTGGCTGGGGACACTGGGGCCTGTGGAGGAAGGGGATAGGGTAGAAGGTGGTGAAATACAAGCTTCACCACCTTGCGTGCTTCCCACGGCTGTGCTGCACACCAACCATGCTTGCCTGGTCTAGAGGCTGCCCAGCTGTGTCCCTAAGCACACTTTAAACCTCTCCTTTTGATCATTTGAGTCCCCAGTGTAAATTCTTCCTTCAGGCAATGAGAGAGCTGCCATAACTTAGTCAGATCCCGGTCAACACTGTATACACGAGAATGGAGAAAAGCAACCTGAGCCTTCCTGGCTAATACAATCACTGTCCGACTTGGGCAAATAGTTGTCCTTTCCGTCTCCCTAGCTGGATAAAAATAATCTAATTATTTTCAAACACATGATTTCATCTGGACCTCACAACAACACTGAGAGGCAGGGCATGTGGTATTATTGGGTCCATTTTACAGATACAGTCACTGAGGTTCAGGAGACTTAACTTGCTGGAATCAAGCAGTCTGTAAGGCACAGAGCAGGGGCCAGAACTTGGGTGCAGAGCTCCTTCAGAGGTTTCCTAATGGCGAGTGGGCCCCTTGGGGAGTAACAGAAAATGATGAAACTGCTTCAAAACAAATGGATCCCAAATGGAACAGAATATAAAATTAACTGCCCAAGAAAGGCGTTTTATCGTGTACAAGAAATTGATCGGTATCCAGTTGGTATTTCCTCCCACCTGGTAAGGTAAAGTTAACATACAGGAATCCTTTTTAGCACCTTGGGGGTAAAACACTTGACTCTTGCTGGGTGCCCAGCTCTGGAGGCCCCAGTTTTGTGCCCCTTCCCTCCCGATGATGCCGCAAAAGCTGGAGCACCCTGCCTGAACCTCGATGAGCCGGGCCATCTTTCACATGGTAGAGGCAGGGCCAAGCTGTGGCTCAACTCTAGAGGGTACCTTTCACACCCTGGAATGCATGACTGGCACCCCATGGAGCTGTGCAGGGCACAATGGGGCAGTGTTTATTGTCCATGGAAAATCATATGAAGCAGCTGCAAAGAAGTCTAATTGTTTTCCTGGTAATAGGCCCATGACTCCCTGCACACACACACACACACACACACACACACACACACACACACATACACACACAAACACACACACACCTCTTCTCAGGAGCTTTGGTCCCAGTTTGCTATATCAGGCCCAAAGCTCTTTCTCTCTTTCAGCCCAAACATCATTTGAGCCAAGGTAGCTTTCTCCTCCAACTGAGAAAAGTTCCCCTCTTAGAGCCAGCAAATGTGTAGGCGTGACGTTATGCTTAGACATGGCAGGAAGGAGAAGCAGAGTGACAACTCTGAGGGAACCAAGAAAGCCCAAAGGGGAGACAAGGTTTAGAGCGAAATCAAGATTGGATTTTGTCATGAAAGGCAGAACTGGCAAAAGCATCATTACAAGGCATTAACCTTGTTACACATAGACGAACAAGCAGAGGCTGGGATTCAGAAATAAATTACACATAAAAAACTAGACAGAATAGGCTGAGAGCAACATTAGCGATTATGCCCTAAGGGGAGAGAAGGGCAAGATAGAAAATAGGCCGGAAAAAAAGAGAGAAAGAATAATCTCTGGACACAGGGGGCTGACTGCGCTGTTTCCCCCTTCTTCTTCCTGGCTCCCTGGGTATTAACCTCACTTTTGTGAGGACGTTTCTCTGGAGCCTGTCTTTCTTTTGTTTTCATTTGCCGCAATAAGCATAAGAAAGCCATTCAAAGGGTTCCTTTTCCCATTCACAGGGACCTGTCCATTTCTGTGTGTTTCCAGCACAAAAGAATCCATTTCCATTCAGCCAGAGCAGCCCCTAGAGTTTTCATGAGGTCCAAGCCTCCTCTCCTATTTTCTTCCAGGCTCGCTGTTGTAATTGGCTACAAAATCCTGACTGTGGCCAGGGTCTTCCAGGCTGGTGAGAGGAACAAGCACTTGTCCACGTCATGGTCCCTGCAGCTGAGGAAGAACTGCAGTTTAGTGTCCGCTCCAACAAGTTGTGATTGTTGTTTCTTAAACAGTGACTTGCTTTTGGTTCCAAGTAGCAGAAAACCCAACCGACAGTGGCTTAAACCATGGCAACTATTGTTAACTTAGTCAAGTGTTTAAAAGTTGGAGGTCTGTGGCTTAGTGGTGTCTCTAGGAACGTAGAATCTCTTTTCTTTTCCCTGCACCAATCTTAGCATGTTGCTTTCTATCCTTCATCTTGAATCTCATGGAAACAGAATGGTTGCCACGAGTCTACACATGATGAGATAACACAACTGTATTCCAGAGGAAGTGAGGGAAGAGGGCAAACGGGTTCTCCTCAAGAGCCTTCTATTATCAAGGAGGAAACTTATTCCCAGAAATCCTTCCAGTGGACTTCTTACATTTCCCTGCCCAGGACTGGGCCACATGGCCACCCTCAGCTCTCAGGGTTAGGAAAGTCAGTGTCTGGCGATAGGGAATGGAGTTGCCATTTGACTTGGCCCAGTGATAGCTTCCACCAGGCTTGGGTTCATTGCTATCTGAACAAAATTAGGGTTCTTCCTGGCAAAGAGGAAATAACTGCCATGGGTGTGGCAGTAACTTGTATTTTTAAATGAAGTAATGATAGCAAGCATGGGTTTTGTGTTGCTGTGTGCCAAACACTGTTCTAAGCTTTAGTGAGGCTTACGCACAAACTCATCCAGTCCTCATAAAAAGTCTGTGGCATAAAAAGTCTGTGCTCTTATAATTTCCACCATATAGAGGAGGAAACTGAGTCACAGAGAGATTAAATCACATGTACGAAATTACTTAGCTAGAAAGTGACAGAGCCAGGAGTCAAACTTAGGTGGTCTGGCTGGCTCTCTATGCTATACTGCCTTCGTTAGGTAACATGATAAAATACTTCAAGTAGCACACAGTAAGTATTAATACATGTTAGCTGGCATCATTATTATTATCATTACTATTATCATATCTTTTTCGTAACCGCCCTGCCAATCAGACACATCAGCCTTATTAGATAGTTTAGAAAGCTAACCCCAACAGGGTTAAATTAATTGCCCAGGTCACACAGTGAGTGAGAGAACCAAGCTCAAATGTCAGCGAGTGCCAGGTGTTCTCTCAAGTTTGAGAATGTTGATTTAATGGCTGCACCACTTACCTATTACTTTTTTTTAAGGTAGGGTCTCACTTTGTTGTCCAGGCTGGAGTGCAGTGGTTCAATCATAGCTCACTGTAACCCGAAGCTCCTGGACTCAAGCGATCCACCTGTCTCAGCCTCCTAAATAGGTGGGACAACAAATGTGTGCCACACACCTGGCTAATTTTTCATTTCTGTAGAGATGGGGGTCTTGCTATGTTGCCCAGGCCAGTCTCCACTCTTGGCCTCAAGCGATCCTCTTGCCTCAGTTACCTATACTATTGATCCCAGACTTTGAAAAAACTACAGTTGTTGAGGGCAGCCAGAAATCAGAGAAGGACTCCGGGAAAGGTTAGATGGTAATTTGGGATGGATTTCTCCTTGTTCCCTTTCAGCTTTTGAGCTGCCTCTGTTTTCTTGGAGCCAGTCTTTCACAAACAGGATCTCTCATCCCACCTCAGGGAAGACTACCCATGGTTCTTGGTGAATTAGAGCAGGTACAGTATTAAGCACCTACTGTATACCAGACCTAGATGTACACTGTTCCATCTGGTCCTTGTGGATAATCTGCAGTCCACATCCATTACTTTTTTTGTGTTGTGAGATGAAGGGAGTGGAGTCCTCTAGCCAGAGATAGTGGTATTAGAACATTCTGGATACCCAGGCAGAGATGATGCCCTATTCTCCGCGTTAGCCTCTCTGCAGTGCTCAGATATTTAATAAAAATAACAGGCATGGTCAACTGATCTTACATTTGAACAATTCTGGATTTATTTTAAAGCAAGATGTGTGGCATGGTTTTACTTATTTTTTTAATCCTAAAGGTCATCCGACTTTTCTTTTTCTGCTCATGGTCATGAGGCTTCTTTATCTAAACAGTGATCTATTGTTCCAATCTTTAGACCCACAGAGAATTTTTTTTCCTTAACTTCAATTTTCACAGGACAGCTCCTCATCTTCCCATATTGCATGAAAAGTATCTTTCAACAAGAAAGAAAAAAAAACCTCTAATGAGCTTTCCCCAAATCTTCTTAAACCGAGTTCACTATAGAATATTTTATGCAAAAACGTCGCCTTCTCTTAGGTTACGACATCTTTTCCTTGAAAAGTGATCAGGACATTGGACAAATCCTGGCTAGCTTATCTTTTCCTTGCAGCGCAACTGCAACAAAGAAGTATAGACGGCACTTTAAAGGCTTCAGAAATCAATTTAGCCCATAATCCATTTAGTTTAGATGTTAATGAAACTTGGTGGGTTTAAAAATAATGAATATTTAATAAGACATAAATTGAAAGACATAAACACTGTTGGCAATAATATAATGAAGTTAATAAGTCTTAGCCTCTGCGTGGCTACCTCCCCCTCCCCAGATAGGGCGATTTTAGGAGTTGCTGTGTTGCTTACTGAAGTTCGCTGGCTGCAACTTCAATGTGCCTTTAAAAACCTTAGTACAGTTGGGAACTGAGCTCTGGCAGATAAAGTGTGCTATCACACTGTGTTCAGTAGCTGCAGACGGCAGTGGCTCTTCCTAGCTCCATATCTTCCAGAGATTTGTGTAACAAACTCAGTTTCCTGTCGTTGAAGGCAGGACGCAGCATAAAGCACTTCATTCCTTTTAAACAAAAAAGAAAAAGACATTTTGGTCAACACTCTGTCTGCTCTGGGTTTAAAGAGGGGCTTTATTTAATGATCAGGACCAAGCATGTGATTGCATGTGCTCAGAGCCTCAGACAATTTAAATGCCTTCAGCTTGGGAGTTAGACTTTTTGTTTTCCCCTTTAAAAGCATAGCACCAGGGCCAGCCCTTCGACTTGGTTCCTCCTTAGCTGTGTGGCTCGATCCTATCCATCGTCCACGACTATGTCTGCCTTTTCACCCCCCGAATTAGCTACCCTGTCTTCAGGCTTCCTGTGGTCCCTTTTGGTAAATCTAGAATCACTCCTTTCTGCCGTCACACCCAATAGGATCGTCCGTGTCACATCTTGGGAAATGTTTGTGTTTAACCTCACAGAAACCAACGCCTAGCTAAAATGAATTGGCGGCAGGATTTTGAAAACAGCCAAGTATGAGATAGTCTGCCTCCCAATTCAGCGGTGGGCTGTCTCTTGGCACTAAAGTGGAATTCAGCTTCATGTATCAGCTGGGGGTTGTTAAATAGATGGCCAGCTCGCTTTGGCATTCAATACCTGTTCATACACAGTAAACAGGGGCTTTCTTTGGTTGGGCAGGTATGGTGATTTTGCAAGGTAATGAAAGGTTGCTCTCGGGGCATCTTGTCTAAGAAAATATATGTGGGGCCCAGAAGTGGGATCCTGCCTAGGAGGACATGAGTGACATTTTATCAGTATAATGAGAAGTATCATTGTTAAAAACTATTATTATTTTTTTGTGCGTTTGTGTGCATGTTCAGAAAGAAGGGGATCAACCTGAAAGAGTCCAACCAATCGCATCATCTACCTTGATCCATTCCGACCTGACATCCGTTTATGGCACCGTGGTAATGAACAGGACTGTTTTATTCTTGGGGACTGGAGATGGCCAGTTACTTAAGGTTGGTTTTCTGTGCCTTCTTCAAATGTCTATTTTAATAGTGATATTTTGTGCTTTAAAAAAAATTTTGTTTTTTAATGCTTCTGGGTTATCCATGAGACCAAACCAAGAACTTTGTGAACTCCTTAAAGACCCCCAGAAATGGCCTGGAAGAAAATCTGGAATTCTGTATGTAAGAACGCCCCATAGCCGTGTAATGAAGTATCAGCTACCTTGCTGCCCAGGAGTGTGCCAAGATATTTTTCCTTCCTTACTCATAAGCCACCTGGGTGAGGTAAATGGAGGTCTGGCCCCTACCCCAACCCTGACTCACCTTCCCAAGACATGTAACCTTTTAGTTCTAGCTCCTTTATCATGGAAATGGACAAAGCACCTGATTTCTCACAGCTTGAAAGAGATGAGAGATTATAGGGCTTGAAAAGAAGAAAAAACAGGTGTTCCTTCCCTCCAGCCCACTTACCACCCACAGAGGGGGTTTGTTTTCTGCCCTTTGTACCCACATACACCACAGAGAGGTTAGAGATCTAAAATCCTTTGAGACTCCTCTTGACTTTTATCTCAGAGGACTATTTTTTCCCCACTGTATGGATATACCGTGGTCAAGTGCAGGTTTTTATTCACTGACGAGAGGGGAAGAGGGCAGGAGGAGAAAATAAAATCAGAGATACCAAATGACTTGTCTGAAGTTATCTAGCGGTCATCTTATCAATGTCATCAGCAAACATTTATTGAAGACCCTCTGTGTTCTCCAGCAACATTCATGGTTGGGAACTGCACCATTTCTATGACTAAAGACTGAGATTCCTTGGCCTCTCTGCAGCCATCCATTTACTCTCAGCTCAGATTCTTAATTGAATAGTGGTAGATCTGTTTCCCTCAACTGATCTCCTACAGACAACTCGCTGTGTGACTTTAGGTGAGTTGCTTAACCTCTCTGAGCCTCCATTTCTTTACTAGTAAAATACAGTTCTACTAGACAACCCAGAAAAACCCCTTCCTCTTCTGATAGTCTCTAATTATGTCTTCTGCACACGTATTCCCCACCACCCCCATCCCCAAGTCAAACCTATTTATTTGCTCCTGTTTCCAAATATGATCCTGTTTCCACACTTTTGCTCATACTGTACTTCCAGCCTGAAATGCCTTTTTGTTTTGTCTCTTATTTACGGCACCTTATGTATCTATACTCTGGCTCAGCTCAAACCCCACCTCCTCTTTGATGACATCTAAGCCTAGAGTGACCTTGCTCCCCTCTCATTTCCTGAAATTCTCATGATCTATGTCATTCTCGTGGCTCATTCCAAATGTCTTGCCTGGAGCCCTCACCTTTTCACTGGCGTTTGTCTTGCCTTCCCAACTTGATTTTAAGCCTCGTGAGAAGGGGGCCATGAATTCCCACCGCCTAATCCAGTGCTGAGTGCCTGGTAGGCATTTGATTTAATCTGTTTTCTTTGGAGGAAACCCAGTAACATATGGGAGGGAGTTTGTTTGTATACACATTCTTTTAAAATATACATTGATCATCTTTCCTGTTGTGTTAGCTTTATTTCCTGGGGAAGGGTAAATACCCATCCATCATTCTACACAAGTCACTGGGTGACATCTGTAGCTCCACCAACGTGGTCAGGCTTATTGGACCCATTTGCCTGGCAGGAGTTTCCATCAAGCCTTTCTGGGCCTCCTCACCAATTATCTCTTCAGATTTGGGATGTTTTTGACGGATGTTTTGACAAGAACACTGTTTCCCCAAAGCCGAGCCAACCAAACTGCTACATGGTGAATTGGAGGTAAAGGAACACTCGTCTGTAAATAGTTCCCCATGGGACGGCCTGGTGTTGCCTGTCTTGTGTGTTCACCCAGCAGCCTGCATGCAGCTGGCTAGCTTCTAGAGATGTGGCAACGAGGGAGTGAGACCAAACTGCAACTTCATGCTGCTGAGGAGGCCACGATCGAACGAAGTCTTGAAGTCTCGCTCTCCTCAGGGTCTGTATGGGGTACCCATTCAGAAGCTACCTGTGTGGCCTCCTTGTTTTTTTAAGGTTTGAATAACAAAGACAGCTTTTTGTTGTTTGTTTTGTGACTGCTAATGTTTACACAGTGCTTCCTAGATGCCAAGGGACTCTATATCTCCTAATGAATTCAGTCCTCTCCATGACACAATGGGGCAGGCCCACTATTCCCATTTTACTGATGAGGGAATCAAGCCCCAGAGAAATGGGATGATGTTGCTCAAGGTCACACAGGGGCAGAGCAGGGATTTGAACCTGGAATGACTTCAGAGACTGCACTAAGATCCCCTATGCTACGCTGACTTTGCAACCTCTGCTGCAGACATGGGAACTACTCTCTGAGGATTCTGGGGGACACGTGGGAGACATGCGGATAGGGGTCCATGCCCTGGCAGGGGACATATGCTCCTGGGGTGAGTCAGGTTTCCTAGAGGCTCAGGAAGGAGTCCCAGCCTGAGAAGAAGGCGGACAATCTGACTGAGGGAACACCTCACTGGCATGGTAACTTCTTGGGAATTAACACCCACACCCAAGCCGCCAATAAGAGAGAAGTTCTCTCCCTCAGGAGAAGGGTGTGAGGGATGCACTTGAGCTGACTTGGCCCGCCAGGCTCCCTAGGGCAGCTCAGTAACGCCCAAGCCTCTCTTCTATATCCTGTGTACAGATTCTTGGATGTAGCCCCTGAATTTACCCAGAATCCTGAAGACCCAGGATCGTGCGGATAATTTGGAAGCTACTGATAATCCCCAAATCCCTTTATTCAGAAGCTTTGAGCGTCTCCCTTGCCAAGGCTTGTCACCAGAACTGTTAGAAAGGACGAACACTGATAGACACAAGCTTGGCTCCTTAAGCCACAGCGTGGGGCAACTAATGAGCGGCAAAAAACAAAACTCAACCCGACGCAGACAGTAGGAGGAGGAGTAGAAAGAGGGCTCGGATCAGCCACAGCCTGACTCCAGTTTCTGAGTGATCATGAGTCGACAGCATTTTGACATGAGCCAGGCACTGTTGTATATACCTTGTTGAATGAGAGTCAGGAAACAGCAGTTGGAGCCCAATTGCTGTTTTTTACCACCACCAGTAAAAACCTGGCTTCTTAAGTCTCTGCAAATCCTATGAATTGCAATATAATTTGGTGTAATTTGAAGCTTCATGTTATTTAGATAATTTTTCCTTATTGTAAAGGTAATGTATGCCCATGTAAAAAGTTTCAGAGTTGTGGGGGGTGAGAGGACAGCAAATAAAAAATTACCCCTAATTGTGTTGTGCAGAAGCTACTACTGTCAGCATTTTGGATTCTCTATTTATGTAGTTGAGGTCGGATTTTGCATCCCATTTTTGCATCCTTTTCTTCAGTTAGTGAGGGAAAATGCTTATATTAAAATGTTATTGTAAACCTTTTGTAAATAGTATTTTTAAATAACTATATCATATTCTATTATTTGGGTACATTATTTTGAACTTAAACTAAGATACCGGATCACTTTAAAAGTATCTTTAAAGACACGCATTTTCCAAGGAAGATGGCATTACCTCCAAAGGTAAGATTTCACTGATGATCTGTGAAGAAACTAAAGGTTACAGTATGCCAGTACCTTTACTGTCCTCCTTCTCTTGCCTTTAGACCTAAGTCTCTTTATAAGATTTTGGGGAAATAGAAGGAATTTAGAACTCAAAGTGTCCTTTGAGAGCATCTAATCTGCTCTTTTATTTGATCAGTGTACAGTCCCATGGTGGTGAGGTGAGTTATGTCTTGTCACCCCCCGCCGTTATTTCCCCATCCTGCTTCCTTTCGGAACATGATTGCATGCTGGATTTTTTTCAGTCGTCAGCATCTCCACTGAGATCAGCTGAAAAGTATGGTCACACTGAACTCAGCTTTGCGGAATTCACATTTCACATGTTGCACAACGTATGCATTTTGGTAAACACACACCAAGCCTTTCTCTAGATGATAGTACAGCCTATCACGTGGTTTGGATTCCTTTGAGCTGACTGTTGCCTCTAGAAAATTGTCCTTATTTCAAGGGCAGAATTGCGTATTTTGAGCTTTTCCAGGTGGTAAAATAAGTAATAACGGAATATGCATGAAATTTGAAATTTGTAACTTTATGCATGCCCATTAACCTTTCTTGTAAGCATAAAATATAAGAAGGCAATGGGCAAGGAAGAATAATCGCTAACATTTCTGAGCTCTTCCTGTGTGCTGGGCATTAGAACCAGCATCTGCACGGGTTAACTGGTTTAATCCTTACCAGTCAATACCCTCACCTCCACCACTTTATAAATGAAAAAACCTAAAGCCTCGAGAGGTTAGGTATCTTGTTCAAGGTGCTCTGAACCAAAATAATCTGCCCAGAGCCGGAGCTTCTATCCCCCAACTAAACTGCATTAACTCTTACAGAGCTTAGTAGAGTTTGAGGAGCTGGTTTTTGTTATATTTCTTCCTAATACTGGAGTATAAGGGTTGATACCAAGATGCAGATGTTTGAGGTTTCATGAGAAGGGGCCAGAAACCTTGTGGTTTAGTTTGTTCCTATTTGGGGATGGCCTCCTAGCAACCCAGCTGAGTGCAGAGCCCGTTCCTCTCAGAGCCGCACATAGTTCATGGGGGTCTCTGAATCTCCTTTGGGGCCCCAGCTTTACCCCAGTCGCTCCTTTGTAGGAAAGACAGGGATTCTGTATTCCAGTTGCTGTTTTGAATGGTTTCATCAGTAAAGACTAGTGTCTTCCTGACCTCCCAGGGACTGTAGTAGGGTTCAGGATACAGGAAGCTATATCACACAGCTCTATCTTGTCCCCATATCCAGTCTTGAGGTATTTCCTATGTGCTTGGAGTCAGACTGGTTACCTATGTGACCCTCAAAAAACTCTACTCCGACTTAATGGCTTTCTTTCTTTTACTTATTTATTTTTTTCTTTTTTGAGCCAAGGTCTGACTCTGTTGCCCAGGCTGGAGTGCGGTGGTGCAGTCTCGGCTCACTACAACCTCTGCCTCCTGGGCTTAAGTGATTCTCCCACCTCAGCCTCTTGAGTAGCTGGGACTACAGACCTGTGTCCCCACACCTGGCTAATGTTTTGTATAGACAGGGTTTTGCCATGTTGCCCAGGCTGGTCTCAAACTCCTAGGCTCAAGAGATCCTCCCACCTACGCCTTCCAAAGAACTGGGATTACAGGCATGAGCCCCTGCACACGGCCCCATTGATGGATTTTGTTTATTCAAATCACAGCAAAATTAAACCAGCTCCAAAAAGTTCTGTCTGAATTCAAACAGAAGCAAAATCTCTGTACTACCTAAAGAGTCTGCCTTGACTGTGGTTATTAAAGTTTTTGAATGAACGTAAGAGAAAAAAATCTTTTGTAAAGACAAGCTCTACTATATACCCAGAAAGTGTTCAAATAAGGAATAGGAGAACTTGGGGAACCTAGAACAGGACCTGGGACCGGAAGTGGTGGTGGTGGTGGGGATGACTGAGCTAACAGACCAAAAAGTTAAAACAGCAGGAAGTGTCAAAACTTGGAAGTGGGTTCATTGGTGGGCCGTTTAGGATGTCATGTGAAGCCTACTTCAAATTCTCTCTACCTCATTAATTCCAATTTATGAGTTTTGCAGGGACTCCCCAATTTGAAACTTTTACTCCCATATAATCCACAAATCTAGAACCTGTGGTTGAGACTGTATGCTTCTCTTACTATCTATGCTGCAACAAGTAGATTGGAAACAAAAGAGAAATTTGCCTTAATTTTTATATTTCATCTTTGTTACTCCTAACTACTGAGGCACATTAAATACTTACCTTGCTTTCTCCTGTGTGTGCGTGTGTGCATGTGAGCATGCACGCATGCACAGGTATGCGTGTATATGTGTATGTGTATGCAGGCATGCACGTGCATATGTGTGTGTGCACTTGTGTGTGTGTATGTGTGGTTTAAGTCTCCTTCCCAGCATTTCTCAGAAACTGCTTATGGAAAAAAATAATAATAAATGAAAGGGTTGGCTTGTTTGCCCTTCAACTAGTTAGCCCCACAGAGTGAGGCATAGGAAATTAAATTTGGCATAAAATATTATAGCTTTTTGAACACCTGTGGCTTTTCCATCTCATGGTAATCTTAAAGAAAAAAAATAGTCTTTTGTTTTCTCCCCCCGCATTTTCCTCACTGTGGTATCCTTCCCGTGGGTGGTCTTGAACCTGTCTTGCAATTGTATGGTGTTGAAGTCTCCACTCAGTTAATTTCAGCAGTGTCGTTGGGAGTTTTGTATGCAACAAAAATCCCAAGGCTAGTTAATAGTCTACCATGAGGCTGCAGGAGGATGTCAACAGAAACAATATGTTGACACGAACTGAAATTCTCCATCAGAGAAAATTTGTTTTCTACACAGGCTTCAGCTGGAAAAAGCTGAAGAGCTCTATAAAATCTTGAATGCTAATAGAGTCGTTTTTCATTTAATAAATATTTATTGGGCACCTTGTATGTGCCAGGTACTGTTCTGGGTGCTGAATATACAAAGGTGAACAAAACAGGCAATGCCCCTGCTCTCTTGGTGGGAAGAAAAAGACAGAAAACAAGTAAATGGATTAATCAGCGATAAAGACAGTTTAGATAGTGCTAAGTGCTATGAAGAAAACAGAGTGATGGGTAGAGAGTGACAGAGGTGTTCAGCGGAGAAGTGATCAGGGAAGGCTTCTCAGAGGAGGTGATGTTGGAGACTTGAAGGATAAAGAAGTATGCAAGCATACACATGGAGAAGGTTCAGACTGACTTCAGATTAGATCTATATTAAGGTCGTATCCTGGAAGATAAAAATCCACATCGTGCCCAAGGAGTGTGTGTGTCAATTGGATGAGATTTCTCATGCAAAATTCAACCCATTTTGGTTTTTTGTGACTCATTGTTACTTCCTGCATTGCTTCACTGATCATGTTCTTTTTCCGAGGCTGCCCACCTAAACTAAGCTGAGGAAGGAACGTTTCCCTTGCTCCAGTCTTGCTGGCTTTTGTCTCTGTGTTGATATTCTCATGAAGTTTGCAATTAGAAAGTCCAAGTGTTCCATTAGTGCCTGTGGGCTGGGGCTCAGGCTAGGTGAGAGACGATTTTAACACCGATGTGTCCTGTCTCGTCTGAGAGAGATGAGACTCTAGGGGCCACAGAGGCAGAAATCCCTCACCCCTCTGTGTAGCACATTTAGGACCTTTGTGGTGAAAACTAAAACTTCTTGCCCTGTCCTCAGGATTATGGAGAGCATTGTTTGCATAATCTAACAAAAAGAAAAACAATTTGACTCACCCTCAAGGATTTTTAAATTTAAATTTTATGTATTTATTTTTAAGGTAATGCAATGATATTGTTTAAAACTCAAAAGAACCAAGAAAATATTCCGTGAAAGTCACCTGTTCTTGACTTCCAAGGCAACCAATGATAGCAGTTTCATGGGTATCTTTCCAGAGATAGTTTATATCTGTCTACAGGCAAAAGAGTGAAGCTATTCTTCCTCCCTTTTGTTGAAACATAAAACACAGTAAACATATATGTTACATATGTAAAAATACCTGTATACGTAACTATGTCTGTATTTATAAATATATGTACATATTTCATATTACATTAACTATAATACAAAGAGCTTTCTAATTATTTTTATAGCTGAATAGTATTCCCTTGTTTTTACTATAGTTTACTTAACCAGTTCCCTATTGATGGACACTTAAGTTGTTTTAATCTTTTCTTTATAACATATAATGCTACAATGAATATATATCATTTCACGCACACACACGCACACACACATATATACACACACGCATATATATATATATATATTTATATGAGGGGCTGCAGGGTTCAAGGGTATGTGCTTTATAATTTTGATAGATGATGCCAAATTACCTTCTAGAGAGGTCTGGCTTCCATCATTGATGAAACATACTAATTTAAACCCAGCATCTATGGCTATCAGGACAAGCTTCAGTGCAAACCACGCTAAGTAGCTTTTTCAGGAAACTGATTGGTAAATCCTGGGCCACAGAACTTTTTGATAACTTGTAAAAAAATGAAAGAAAATGAAAGAAAGAAAGAGAGAGAAAGAAAGAGAGAGAGGAAGGAAGGGAAGGGAAGGGAAGGGAAGGGAAGGGAAGGGAAGGGAAGGGAAGGGAAAAGAAGGGAAGGGAAAAGAAAAGCTTCCTTGCCGCAGTTCAGAGTTCTAGAGAGAATACTGGTGCTTCATTTCCAAGGTACCAAGTAAATAAATCAATGTTGCACCCAACTGGATCTTTCCAGGTGCTGCCCATCTGTATCAATGATGCTCCAAGAGTAAATAAAATAAGCCCCCAATAAATACTGCAGTGCAGCTCCTAATTTGCGTAAAATGGATGAGTGGTGGCATAAAGTATGTTTTTACTTTGTAATTTTAAAGCAAACCCCACAGACACAATGTCATTTCACCACATATTTCGTTATGTATGTCTCAAAAACTACAGTTATTTTCTTAAATAATTGTAACCATAATGCCATGATCACAGCTAATAAAATTATCAGTCATTCTTTAGGATCACTTACTATCCAGTCTGTGTAACTAAATATTCCCAATTGATTTAAAAATGTATTTAGAGGTTGGTGGATCACAAGGTCAGGAGATCGAGACCACGGTGAAACCCCATCTCTACTGAAAATACAAAAAATTAGCCAGGCATGGTGGCGGGCGCCTGCAGTCCCAGCTACTCGGGAGGCTGAGGCAGGAGAATGGCATGATACCGGGAGGCAGAGCTTGCAGTGAGCCGAGATCGTGCCACTGCACCCCAGCCAGGGCAATAGAGTGAGACTCCTCTCAAAAAAAAAAAAAAAAGTATTTAAAATGGTTTTGTTCAAATTGGTATTTGCACAAAGTCCTCAAACCAAATTTGGTTGTTCTATTATCTAGAGCAGTCTCCTCCCTTACTTTTATTCCCTGCCACTGACTTAACTGAAAAACCAGGTCCTTTGCCCTATAGAATGTCTCTTACCATGTGTTTGGCTTTCTGCTTCCTTGTGGTGTCATTTAGCTTGTTCCTCTACTCCTGCTTCCTAGTGCTACATGGAAGTTAGTGCTAAAGACATGATTAGATTCAGGTTCGCCTTTATTGGCAAGAATACATTATGGGTGTATGCTGCCCAGTGATGCTTTTGCCATGATGAATTCCTGAAGAGATGCCAGGGCAGCAGCTTCTCTTTTCTTGACCCTTCCTTGAGAATATTTCTATCAATGTTTGTTTTTTAAAAAAAGAAAAACAACAAAAAACTGGCTTCCTGTTTCTCTTTGCTTATACAACTGCTTTCCAGAACCAGATCAACTGAATCTGAGCTGATTAATACAGCTAATGAATTAGAGATGGCAAATCCTGGCAAGCCCATACCTTGGTCAGTGCCTGTCCCTTGGCTCCGCTACAGGATTCTGTAGAGCAGTGTTGGCCAAGAGAACTTTCTGTGATGATAGAAGTGTTCTACATCTGTACTCTCCAATATGGTAGCCAGTCACCACAGGTAGCTAGTGAACACTTGAAATGTTGCTAGTGTTTTTAATTAAATTTAAATTTTTAATTAAATGTAAATTTAAATAGCCATTATGTGGCTAGTGGTTGTCATATTGGATAGTGCAGCTATAAAGTCATTTTAAAATGACTTGAGACACACACCTTTCCCACCTCCCTTAGGACCTAACTGCTTCTGTTTTAAAAAGAGCTTTTAAGAAGTCATATTTCATATGTTTGGTTAGTGAGATTGACTTTTACAAAGCTGCTGCTGAATTTGGTGAGCAGTCCAAGGGCTTCAGGTGAGCCACTATTTACACAAAATCCACCTGGGCTTGACCCAAGGAGATGATAGAAGGAATTCACTGAGTCGCTGGGCAAAGCTAGACCCAGGCCCAGGCCCTGGAAAGGGAAAATGAATGCAGGAAGTTGCTCTGTGTGCAAAATTGATAAGAAGCCTTTGGCTAAACAGCAGATACCTAACTGCCATCAGGATATGTGGGTATAGGCGTATTATTGATTAGTAGATGTGTGAAGTAGACTTTGTCCAAAAAGAATCTCAGGTGCCAAATTTTTCTTCTCAAACCACGCTTCCAATGTAGCTGATATCTACAGTGGTGGAGATATGATATAGATAATCTATCTGGATGTGTTCAGACTGACAAAATGTTGAACGCCTTCACTTTTCAAAGTAATGGGTACAAATTGTGTTAGGTACAAAGATGATTAAAGGTTAGGTACAAAGGTGATTAAGACATGGTCCCAGGCCAGGCATGGTGGTTCACACATGTAATCCCAGAACTTTGGGAGGCAGAGGCAGTGGATCACCTGAGGTCAGGAGTTCGAGACCAGCCTGGCCAACATGGTGAAACCCCGTCTCTACTAAAAATACAAAAATTAGCTGGGCGT